>NC_142496.1:18494227-18794227 GCF_965113065.1 Corylus avellana
TTGAACTTGAGCATAGAACCTAAGCTAGACATACCACCATGCTTTCCTACTAGTCTCGTCAGCCATAAAGCTTTATGTGATGACTTTTTCTTCATGTAGACTCATCTGTACCGTTTAGCCTTCTTTTTTCCTCTAGGCAATTATGCCAATTCCCAAGCTTTACTTCTTTGTAGCGATTTCACCTCTTTCGGCATACCATCTTGAATAGACAATGGATCTCCACTACCAGCTATCAAAGCAAAAGAAACAATATCCTCAAAGTCATACCTCTCTAATGCTTTTCAATCACATTTCTTTCTGCCTCTTGCTAAAGAATAAGACTCTTCTCAATGCGGTGAGTCTCTTGAAGATTCTTCGTCATCACATTCTTCTATGAGTGAAGGTTATTCATCAAGCTCCAGCTCCAAGAACTGTTTCTCTTTCTAGCTATCAGTCAATGTTTCATCCTCATGATCCTTATTGTGAACTATACCTTCAAAAAGCTCATCTAAGTTTACAAACTCAAACTTTGTAGGCTTTAGCTCTGTAATATTAGGTTCTGCACTTGACCTATCCTTGTACACAATACACTCATTAAAAATCATTTTTCGACTTCTAATGATCTTCCGGTTTTGATCGTCCCAAAACCAATAATCAAAGGCCTTATCTTCATATCCATTGAAGAAACATTCTCTAGACTTAGCATCTAGTTTACTATGAGCATCAGAATCAATGTGAACATATAATACACAACCAAAAACTCTCAAATAACAAAGGTTTACCCCCTTTCCATTCAAAACTTCTTCCAATAATCTTTGGCTTAGAGGTACGAAAGGCCCCCTATTTATCAAGTATGATATCATGCCAAAAAGTTTATTGGCAACCCAACATGCAATCTCATACTCCTAGCACACTCATTGAGGCTCTTGTTCATGCGCTCAGCCACACCATTAAACTGTGGTGTTCCTAGGATAGTCTTTTCCATCATAATCCCATTTGTGGCACAAAAGTCTTTAAACCTTCTATTTGCCTTCTACTTCTTAAAAGTCACAAATGCATCATATTTAGTTTTCAAAAAATAGACCCATATTTTGCGGCTTGTGATGTAATACCGCAAGCCTCCAAGAGATGCCACTGGGGAGGGACCCGATTCACAAGTCCATGCGTACCAGCTCTGGCTTTCTCGGTTTCAGTGCTCTACCAACCTTCATGAAACTCACCTTTTTCTGCTTCCCTAGGACGCAGCCTTTACATAAATCAGATTCAACTGATTTCAGTTCTTGTAGCTTCCCCTTTGTCAAAAGTACCTTCATCCCCTTCTTGCTCACATGCCCAAGCCTTAGGTAGCTGCTATAGCTTTGAGTCAGCAATTGTACCCCTACTGTTCATGGTCATATAAAGAGTACATGTCTTATAACCACGACCCAGAATCCTGGCTCCAGTACTGCCCTTCCACTTTCCACCGTGGAAATTAATTAAATGCCCTTCCTTATCAAGTTGTCCTACTAAAATCATATTCTTCTATAGTTCTAGAACATGCCTAACTTTCTACAACTTCCATACTGAGTCACTACGAACTCTAATGTGAACATCACCCATGCTTACAATATCCAATGTCACTCCATCAGCCAAATACACTGTCTCAAAATCTCCACCAACATAATTCTCGAGAATTTCACACCTCGCTTTGGTATGAAAAGAGGCTCCTAAGTCCAAGACCTAAGAATCAAGAGGACTATCGACAGAGAGAAGTAGGGCATCCTGCACTCCATTTCTCTACACTTGTAGAGTCGTTCTCAGCCTCCTTCCTCAGTTCCCTACAATTCTTCTTGTAGTGGCCAGTCTTGACACAATTCTAACATTTGGGTTTCTATCCGAATCTGGATTTATTTATCCTTTTCCTAAATTGTGATCTTCCTTGACCAAATTTTCTATTGGAACTAGTGGCTCATATTAACACCAGTGGAAGGCCAAGTAGACAAGAGCAGAGTAAACGTCGCGATAGCCACGGGACCATAGTGAACACCGTGATAGCGACGTTCACGGAGAGTGAGTAAGTGGGTATTCAAGAAAAGGAAAGCAGTATAAAAAAAAATTGGAGAAAAGTTCAAGGCTCGCCTAGTAGCAAAGGGTTATTCGCAGCAAAAGAAGGTTGATTATGAGGAAACATTTGCCCCAGTGGTCAGACTTACTTCCATCAAAGCGGTCTTGGCATTGGTTACTCATTATGACATGGCATTGGAGCAGATCGATGTGAAGACAGCTTTTCTCCGTGGTGACTTGGAGGAGCAAATTTACATGGAGCAGCAAGAAGGGTTCAATCAACTTGAATATGAGCACTTGGTCTGTAAATTGAAGAAATCGCTTTATGGGCTGAAGCAGTCTCCAAGGTAGTGGTATAAGCGGTTTGACTCCTACATGATCAGAATTGGCTACAGGAGATATAAGTATGATTGTTGTGTTTATATGAGGAGCCTTGATGATGGCTCAATTATTTTTCTGTTACTTTACGTGGATGATATGCTTACTGCATCAAAGAGTATATTGGAGGTCAACACGCTGAAGGTTTTGTTGAGTAGAGAATTTGACATGAAGGATTTGGGTGCAACCAAGAAGATTCTTGGGATGGAGATTCGCAAGGACAAGGATGCTCGCAAGGACAAGGATGCCAAGAGATTGTGGTTATCTTAGGCCAGCTATGTGAAGAAGCTGTTAGAAAGGTTTTGCATGGAGAATGCGAAATTGGTGAGTACACCTTTGGCAAATCACTTCCGTTTGTCTACCTCACAGTGTCCAAAGACAATTGAAGAAACTGAAGACATGTCTAAGGTCCCATATGACAGTGCAGTGGGGTGTCTAATGTATGCTATGTAATGTACCAAGCCAAATTTGGCCCATTCAGTCAGTTTGGTGAGCAAGTACATGGCAAATCTAAGGAGACAACATTGGGATGCAGTTAAATGGATTTTTAAATACTTGAAAGGCACTACAGACTACGGCATCCCTTTTGTCAGACAGAAGAATAAATTGTTAATTGTGGGAAATGTGGATGCAGATTATGCAAGGGACTTGGATGACAGGAGGTCGACCACGGGTTATGTGTTCACTCTTACAGGAGGATCCATATGTTGGAAGTCTATGATCTAGTACACAATTGCGATGTCCACGACTGAGGAAGAGTACATGGCGGTGGCTGGGTATTCAACAAGGAGGAGTTTCGTTACATTGTGACAACTAGAGTGCCATTTATTCGGCAAAGAACCAAGTGTATCATGCCAGAACCAATTACATTGATGCCAAGTTTCATAAGATCAAGGAATTGGTTACTACAGGTGAATTGTTATTTGACAACATTCACACTTCTGAGAATGTAGCGGACATGTTGACGAAGCCTGTTACTGTAGATAAGTTCAAGCATTGCTTGGACTTGACAATTGCCTCCAGGTGCTAGAAAGGAGAAAAGAGAGGCGGCGGCATCCCCAAATCTATCAGTTCCAGGGGAATCCAAATGATTATCTTCTCATAGGTGAATATTCGCCAAAGTGGAGATTGTTGGAACTAGTGGCTCATATTAACACCAGTGGAAGGCCAACTAGACCGGAGCAGAGTGAACGTCACAATAGCAATGTTCACAGTACAAGGTATTTTGGGAATTTCCAAAATACATCTGTATAGTTAGGGTTTAGGGTTTTCCTATGATGTAACCCTGATCATTAATCGCAAAATACAGCCGTACTCTTTGTAGACATAGGCATATTGCCGAATTACGTTAAATCGGTGTCTCAACTCTCTCTTAATCTCTCTCTTTTTGATTCTATATTGTTCATCATTGTTGTGCACGGTAACAACAATTTCTATCTTGTCCTCTGCCCTGAGTCTCAAGGTTTAAGGCATCGCCAAAACTTAAGGCTTCACCCAGATCTCTTCTGTGAACCTCTTGACTAAGAATCAAATCCTAATGTCCTTATATTCGAGTTTACTCTTCCCTAACAACCATTTTAATGGCTTCCCAACTGTTTGGCAAAGATGCTAGAACAATCAATGCTTCCCACCAAGGACAATTGATTTGTGATTGTATTGAACTCGTCCATATGCTGTGCTACCGGAATACCTTCAGCCATCTTTAAATTGAACAACTTCTTCATCATATGCACCTTATTGTTAGCAAACGGTTTTTTATATATACTTGAAAAAGTCGTCATTAGACCAGCCGTGGTTTTCTCCTTCATAACATTGTGTGGAATTGATCTTGACAGTGCTAACCGGACAACTCTTAGCACCCATCGATCAAGTAGGGCCTATTCGTCATCATCCATACTGTTAGTTTGCTCCCATAAAAAAGGCAGATGTAATTTCCTCCCATACAGATAATCTTCAATCTGCATCTTCCAATACTCGAAATCTGTCATTGAACTTTTCAATTCCTATCTTTCCTTCTTCACTTACCATCACTCTTACTCAAACCAAAAGCTCTAATACGAGTAGCTAGGAAATTTATCATAGTTCCCAAGGCCCGTGAGATGTGAAAAATAAGAAGAAAGCAAAAAATCAATCACACACGACACCAATATTTAAGTGATTTGACTTAACAAGCGTACATCCACTGGCGGAGATGACCTGGAGGAAATTTACTATTAAAAGATGGAGTACAAAGAGTAACAGGGAGAATATCACTCAGAACCCAAAGCTCCAATACGTCCAATTTTCACTCTCGCACAAGTGTTAGCCCCCTTGTTGTTCTTTCTTGTTTTATCTCTCAACACCAAGAAGAAAAACCACACTTTGCTGCACTACTATAATTGAAGCTATGCAGCTTGGCTTTTAGCAATCAACCAAAGCCTATATATATATAGTATGACAAAGTCAGTTGCAACATGGGAAAACTGTAGGTCTTCATACTCCTACTATAAGTTGGTTAAGGAGTCCAAATATTAGTCAAACTTGGAGACAAATCCAAAACCCAATAGGAGAATCTGTCGGTTAAAAGCAAATCAGTCATAGAGTTCTCCTTCGGAGAATAGAAAAACCAAGTACCGTGGCCACACACTAATAGATGGGTTGAAAGACACCCACGTCAACACAATGTTGCTCGTTTTCATCTAACACCCATAGTACTTGACTGTGCTTAAACAAAAATTTTATGGACATAACTTTAAATCCAATCCCTAACCATCTGGCTCTGATATGAAATTATTGAAATAAATAAGGAAAGACCATACAGGGGTAACACAAATATATATATATATATATATATATATATATATTAAAAGCTCATTAGTACAAAAGGATGATATAAGTCTATCACAACAAACACAAAAAAACACTTCTTAATTATGAGCACACACTTTTTCTCTCTTAGGTTATAACACAAAACCTTGTCTCTAGTAATGGCATACATAATACTCACAATTGACATACATCACAAACACTTTCTCTCGTACTGTGATACACATACTTAAACACTCTCATGGTACTCAGCCATTCACCACACCTCTCTCCACTCATCCATTCATACATACAACACCAATTATGTCCTAAATAGTACACTATTTTTCTTGAGCTATGTTTTTTCGCACAGCTCCTTAAATACTATATTTTTGTTGACTTTTTTTCAATTTATTGTCCTTGAGTTAGCTTGGTAAGATAGTAGAGAAAAATGTTGGAAAGAAATAGGGTAAAGCAAGTGGTGGAAGGCGGAAAAACTTGAAGCAAAGCAGTGGAAGAACAATATGGAGTAAGAAAAGCATAGTAGAAAAGTAACGCAAACTGATTAGAAGGGAAGGACAGTGGACAATAATTCTAGTTATTAAGTTAATTGAGGTTTGCATACTTCACTTAATGGACAATAATTCTAATCATTACAAATAAAGACTCCTACTTTTTAATGGATAAGAAAACCTAAATCCTTAATAGTAGAGATAACAATAATGTTTCTAAACAAAAACTTGTAATTTACGCCTAAACTACCTGAATTTGTATCACTCCCACCCATAACTCCGACCTTGCCCTTAAGTATAATCAAGAACAAATTCTAAAAAGTTCTCTTCTAGTGCCTAATATGGTCCACAAATTGCATGTCAACTGGTAATGAAGTTATAATGCTTCACACATTGCCCCTAAACAAATTGCCCTTAAGTAAATAGTGTTATATTACTTATGTAAATGTGAGATCAAGTCACTACATCATATATTTTAGATTTTGAAGAATAGTTAACAGATAGACGATTGCTTTGTTTGTTAGGGGGAGTATGCTTGAGGAGATTTGGAATTAAATAGTTTGTAATAATAAAATTTTGAGTACTTAATTGTTATTATTGACTCTTGAGAGAATTAGTTGAAGTTTTGTAGATCTAACTATTATTGTAATGGATTAATATCGATATTTTTGGTTGTCGAATTATTTCTCTTGATTTTAAAGTGAGGCCGAAGCTCTACAAGTTTCGACCTTTGTCACGTGCCTGCCTCATATAGTTAGGTTTTTTGCATGACAAGTATACATCAATTAGATGCATTTGAAATTTCATACAGATGCAAATATGCTCTTTCCTAAAACCCTTTTGAATTTAATTTACAGGGGAGACAGTGTTAAGCAATTGCGCTAGATTTGTGGTGATTGTATGGGTTTTTGTTGTGCTCATACTCACTCAAAGCTATACTGCGAGTTTGACATCACTCTTAACAGTTCAACAACTACAACCAACTGTTACTAATGTCAACCAGCTTATTAAGAATGGGGAGTATGTTGGATACCAACGAGGTTCTTTTTTTTTCGGAATCTTAAAGGAAATGAAGTTTGACACAAGCAAGTTGAAGGAATATAATTCTACAGAAGAATGTGATGAACTTTTGTCCAAAGGAAGTGCAAATGGCGGTATAGCTGCTGCTTTTGATGAAATCCCCTACATGAAGCTTTTCCTAGGAGAATATTGCTCAAAGTATACCATGGTTGCATCGATATACAAAACTGATGGCTTTGGCTTTGTAAGCTCTCTCTCTTCTTGTGTGTGTGTGTTTGTGTATTTGTATCTTGTTGTTTTCTTTTGTTCGGTACTTTATTTGTTGCTTGTTGTGAACTTTCTCATCTATTAAAAACAAAACAAAACAAAAAAAAAAATGATAAGAGTTGGCTGGTTCTATTCCTGGTAATAACTAATCGGTTGATTTTGAAGTCCTATAAATCCATGTAGAAAAACGATTAAGACCTAGAATTTTGAGTTTCTTCATTTGTTAATACTTTTTAATACCTTTGTTTTTTGTGTTGAAAATATGCTTTGATGTCTGATAAAGGTCAAAGTAATTTTTAATGTTTAATATACAAAAGTGATGGCTTTGCTTTTGTAAGCTCTATCATTTCTTATATGTAGAGATTTTTTTTTTTTTTTTAATTTTTTTTTTTTATGACTTGCAGGTTTTCCCAATAGGTTCCCCTTTTGTAGGTGATGTTTCAAGGGCAATCTTAAATGTAACTGAAGGAGAGAAAATGAAAGAGATTGAAAAGGCATGGCTAGGGACAGAATCCAATTGTCCAGATTCTAGCACCCAGTTTTCTTCTAATAGTCTCAGCCTCGCTAGCTTTTGGGGCCTATTCCTCATTGCCGGTGTTTCTTCCTCATCAGCCCTAATCTTCTCCGTGTGCATGTTCCTTTACAAGGAGAGGCCACAAATCTTGATACATTTTGATTCAGAAGGCTCATTAAGGAGAAGAATTCAACATACATTGAGAATCTTCGACAGGAAAGACCTCACCTCACATACTTTTAGAAGGAGAGCACTTGAAGACAAAAATGGCATTGATGTGGGGACAAGTGAGCCTTCGCCAAACATTAATTTCCCACCAACTCCATCAAGCCATTCGACACAAGAGGAATCCCACTTTGCTTTTATGGGACATCCTGGAACGCCTTCTAGAGAATATGTTGATCTTAGTCCAAACGGTCAAGTGTCTCAAGCAACAGCAGTTATTAAGATAATTTTCCACCCAAATCAAGACAGACCAAGAACCCCAGAAGTAGATCATCAAAGTAGTTAATAGTCATTTTCACTCTAACATTATAATGACAAAGCCATCTTGTTGTACGTATATAAATTTTGTTTTAAATGTATTAATTGTAAGTAATTGTAGTTTTGACTTCCAATCAGTTGTATAATGTTGATATAACTATTTAATTACCCTATTGTTTCCTGCATAGAATTAGAAGGAACCTTATCTAGTTTGGGTATTGGCAATGACAATATAATAGGAAAACTTTACTGCTAAGATATCCAATCATCATTGATGCCAGCATATTTTCATAAAATTAACACTTTATGCCTTTTTTTTGTTTGATGAATAAGTATTTCATTAAACCAAAGCTCAAAATAGAGCAACTCCACAGCACAGATACAACTCCTTCCAAAGTCAGGGGACACAACCCCTTACAAAGAAGACAGAGGAAACAACCCCTCACAAAGCAAAAAACAGGGGAAACAACCTACAAATCAAAATTACAAAGAATAGTACCAGGTAAATTCCACAAAGAGCACAACAAAAGGTTTTCCTTAGATATGGGAAAACCTCTTTTCACAGCAATCCTTGACCTGACTTCCCAGAAAACTTGCTTCAACAATTGCTCTTCAGTTTTGGGAACACCATCATGTTTAATCTCATTTTTGGTACGCCAAAGGTTATAAACCACAAAACCAAGAACCACCCGACATAACAAGCAATTAAGAGATTTATTCCCCCAGCAATTACACCCTAACTGCACAAGATGATCCCAGATAACAGGAGGCCTATCCACCCTGCAACGAACCATGCAATATTTCCATATTCTATAACTAAAACTGCATTCAAAGAAGATGTGATCACGAGTTTCAATTTGACTATGACAAAAACAAGCATTGAACATCACCCTTATAACCCCATTTAAGTAATCTTTCACCTGTAAGAAGCCTATTTTTCATTGCAAGCCACAAGATAAAGGCCTGTTTAGGGATAGCAAGGGGGAACCAGATCAATTTCCACCAAATAACCTCTGCATTCTTCTTTCTAAGAGCTTCCCAAGTTTCTACACTAACATAGACATCCTTCTTAGAACCAAGCCAAATAGGTTTATCACACTGGCCCAAGCAAACTTCAGAAAGCCTAGCTTGAATGTCAACTAAAGCTTCTGATCTTGCAGGTCTCCAAAACCAATCTCCATTGCAGATAACGGAAGACAGTTTAGCTTCAATATTACTTTGAGTATCATAAACAACCCTAAAGCCATACTGCTCAATTAATATTCCTGCAGGATGCCACAAATCCAGCCACATATGAATATTATCCCCATTCCCAACCTCAAAATTTAATAATCTTTTGGCAATATCTCTCAGCTTCAAAATTTTCCTCCAACTCCCAGAACAGTTTTGAGAAATTCCTACACTCCAGAAACTCTTTCTCTTCAAAAGATTTTCTCTTACCCATGCAACCCAAATGGAACCAGACCTAGCAAAAATGTTCCAAATATGCCTACGCATAGATGTTTGATTCCAAACTTCAAGTCTCTTCAACCCCAAACCTCCCACCTTCTTAGGAAAACAAAGATCAGACCAAGCAACCTTAGCCTTAGCTACACCTTCCTCTTTCCCATTCCAAAGAAACCTATTGAATTTCTGTTCAATAGCTCTAATAATCTTTTTGGGAAGAATGAAAATACCCATCCAATACACTTGTAAATTGTAAAGAACAGAAGATAACAACTGGAGCCTGCCTGCATAAGAGAGATTTATGGAAAGCCAAGAATCTATTCGACCAGAAATTATGCTAAGTAAAGCTCCACAATCAGCTGAAGAAAGTCTAGAAGAAATGAGAGGAACTCCAAGGTACCCCACAGGGAGATGACCTTCTTTCATCCTTAAATCATCCAAAAGAACATGCTTCAATCTATCTGAAATTCTAGAACAATAAAATGAACTTTTTGAAGGGTTAGCTTTCAAACCAGACAAATTCTCAAACTCAAGCAAAGCAGCCTCGATAACTCTTATAGAGCTCAAACTAGCTACTGAAAAGATCAAGAGATCATCTGCAAAATACAAATGAGTAAGCCTCATTCTCACACATTTAGGATGAAATTTAAAACCACCATTACCACTAGTGTGATCAGCCATAATCGTAGAAAAAACCTCCATAGCAAGAACAAACAAGTAAGGAGATATAGGATCACCCTGCCTCAGCCCCTTTTTATCTTCAAAATAGCCAACCAAAGTACCATTAATACAAACAGAAAACTTAGGAGATGTGATACACTCCCTAATCCAACTCAAAAACCTATTAGGAAAGCCAAAGCAATGAAGACAATGAAGCATAAAATCCCAATTCACAGAATCATATGCTTTCATAAGGTCTATTTTTAAAGTGCATCTAGGATTCCCTTTTTCCTTATGATAACCCCTCACAAGTTCCTGAGCCAATAAAATATTCTCAGAAATACTCCTAGAAGGAATGAAAGCAGATTGGTTCATCCTCACCAAATCACCCAAAAAAGGCAACATTCAGTTAGACAGAATCTTTGTGATGCATTTATATATAACATTACAGCAAGTAATAGGCCTAAAGTCTCCCATAGCAGATGGATTAACCTTCTTAGGCATTAAAGATAGAATAGTAGCATTCACTTCCTTTAGCTATAAACCAGAAGAAAAGAAACCTTTAATGGCAGCCACTACCTCCTGTCCCACAATAGACTAAGTAGATTTAAAAAAAAATCTGCAGAAAACCCATCAGGACCAGGGGCCTTGTTTGCTTTCATATGAAATAAGGTGTCTCTAATTTCTTCTGCAGTAACCTCCTTCTCCAGAATGGCTACATGTTCAAGAGATATAGCAGCAGGAATAAGTTGCCTAACTCTAGCTGCTTTTGCCTCAGTAAATTGCACTTGCTCTGTACCTAACAGATTCTTGTAAAAATCCTCAGCCACCTTCGTAATCTAATCAACATCATCTACTTTAGTGCCATGCTCATCCCATAAATAGTTAATAGTTTTCCTAGCATTTTGAACCTCTAGAGATCTATGGAAAAAACTATTATTCTGATCTCCCAATTGCAACCATTGATTCCTAGCCTTCTGCTTCAAAAAGGATTCCTCAACTCTAGTAATGGAAACTACACTTTATGCCTTTGCTTTCACTTCCTAATTCCTAACTAAAGTTCATGGATGCCTCCCATCCTTAGCAATGGGAAAGGCTCTTGGAGAGAGACAAAACAGAATATGACATAGACCTATACAGCTTCTAAGGAGATAACTAACTATTGAGAAGAACATGATGCATATTGGTTACAAAACTTTCCTAAGGCACTTTCATTTTTATACACAAGCATTAATTTACAAGTGATATCATCATGGTAGATATTTTGCAAGACACTCTTTCAATTTTTGCAAAGTTACAGGCTTTGACACGAATGAGTCCATACCAATATACCATTTGCCAAACACTCATCTGCACTCTCTGCCAATGCATTTGTTGTCATATGCATTTCTACCAAATGTTTAGTTAATGGATGTTGAGAAGCTGCAAGTATGTTGTAAAGCAACTTTTGGTTGTCCTTTTACAAAATCATCAAAGCACCTTTCAGTTACCAAACAACTTGTAGGCAACTTATATTTTTTAAAGGCTTAATTAGTACCCTTAGTGTAGCCCATCAAACTGACCCTTATTTTTCTAGATCGCCTTTTACAGTTCATGCTTCGTACCCTTGCAAATAGAGAGTGAGAACTTTCGTACTGCTGCTAGAAAAGCACTGGGAACTTATGTCAGATTTCTCCTGCCTTTGACATGTTCCTTGGGCATCTGACATGTTCCTTGCGGTTGTCTTGTCTTTGCCGCTACAGTGACTTCTCTAAATAGGATTTTGGAAGGAAGAACTTGTGTCATCTTGACACCATTCGTGTCTACAAACTGTATCTTGGTTAGCAGGGTCGTGGCAACTAGGCTATGGCTTGATGAACTCTCTAGTTGACATAGTGTCTTTTAGAACATGCCTTCTAGCGGTGACCAAGTTGGGTCTCACGAGTCTCAACGGTATCCTAACTGGGTTCCGGAGGGTCTAGACATGGTCTGACCAGGTTCTGGCGGTACAGTGTCCCGGTCAATTCCTAGAAAATCTTGACCAGGTTTCAGCGTTGTCCTAGTCGGGTCTCAACAATGTCCCAGTCGGGTCCCAACGATATCCTGGTCAGTCCTAGCTGAATCCCGACCATGTCCCAATGTTATCCCGATCAAGCCCCAACGATATCCTGGTTGGGTCCCGGCAGTGTCCCGACCGAGTCCCGGTGGTATCCCGGTCTAAGTAAAATTAATTAGTTCCCTCTTTTTTTTCTTTTTTTCTTTTTTTTTTTTCTTTTTTTTTTGGTCTTTTTTGCTTTTAGGGAGATCTCCAAACCTATGCTCTAAGTGTGATCACATTTAAGCCATGAAACCATGCATTTCATTCAAGATAAACTTTAGAATCAAAATATTTATTTTATGCTTAGTTATGTATTGATCCTTTTAACTAAAATAATTCTTCACACTAATGGGCTTATACTCTTTAAGCTCATCTACTCCAGCTAGGTTTATGAATCACCCTAACTATTATAAATTTAGTATAAAAAATAAACAAAATACACAGGTTACTGCTCCAAATATTCACATAATTCCTATATTATTCCCATTTTCAAACACCAAGTTAGTTGATCGAGTTGCTTGTATACAAATTAAATCTTAAATCTCACTACAACCAATATGGTCTTTAGCAACCAAAAAAATAGCGGCGAGTCAAAAGTCACCGCTATTGAGGGGTCATTAGCGGCAACTTTTCTAAGTCGCTACTAACGACCCATTATTAGCGACGACTTTTGAGTCACTACTAATAGTGGCCACTAAAAAAAAAATTATTTAGCAGCAACAACAATAGCTGCGAATAATAGTTGCCGCTATTAAACATCAATAGCGGCGACTATTGTCGCCGCTAATAAGATTCAATCAGCGGCGACCATAATGTCGCCGCTGATGAGGGTCAACAACGGCAACTCTTGAGAATCGCCGCTAATGAGTGGTCATTACGGTCACTGTTATTGACATAAGAAAAAATAATTAAAATGATTAAAATGTTCATTAGCAGCGACCATAAAGTCGCCGCTAATGAGAATCAACAATGATGAGTGGTCATTAGCAGTGACTTTTGGGTCGCCGCTATTGAACTATATGGTCGCCGCTAATTAGGATAAACAACGGCGACTCTTAGGGGTCACAGCAGATGAATATTTAAAAAAATTAAAAAAATTAATAAATATTGGGACGATGCTATTGGCCCTACATATATAATAGAAAAAAGTTATTTCCCAAAAATTCACCTCCGATAATATGTCATTAGTTCTTTTATATTAATTATTGGTGAATTTTATCTATTTTTCTATTTTCTATTCTTATTTTAAATTAAAAATCAAAATTTATTTTTTCCTTTTAAAGAAAACAAATTCTCCTATTAAATTAAAACGCTTAGAAAAATTAATTTTTTTATTCTATATTATTATTGAAGTTTTCTATTTCTTATTGTTATTTAAATGTTTAACTGAACAACCGATTGATCTTGGTGAATTAGTTCGATTGATCGTGATAGGATCAAATTTTCAATCAAACATCCGATCGATCATAGTAAATTAGTTCGATTGATAGTGAAAACAAATTCTCCTATTAAATTAAAACGCTTAGAAATTTATTTATTTTGTTTCTATATCACTATTGAAGTTTTCTATTTCTTATTCTTATTTAAATGCTTGACCGAACAACCGATCGATCTTGGTGAATTAATTTGATTGATCGTGATAGGATCAAATGATCAATCAAACATCCGATCAATCCAGGTGAATTAGTTCGATTGATCGTGATGTGATCAAATGATCGATCAAACATCCGATCGTTCCTAATGAATTAGTTTGATTGATCGTGATAGGATCAAATGTTCGATCAAACAACCAATCGATCCTGGTGAATTAGTTCTATTGATCGTGATAGAAACAAATGATCGATTAAACATCCGATCGATCCTAATGAATTTATTCGATTGATCGTGATAGAATCAAATGTTCGATCAAACATCCGATCGATCCAAATGAATTAGTTCGATTGATCGTGATATGATTAAATGATCAATCAAACATCCGATCGATCCTAATGAATTAGATCAATTGATCGTAAGAGGATCAAATGTTCGATCAAACATCTAATCCATCCTAATAAATTAGTTCGATTGATCGTGATAGAATCAAATGTCCAATCGATCCTACTGAATTAATTCAATTGATCGTGATAGGATCAAATTATCGATCAAACATCCGATCGATCCTACTAAATTAATTTGATTGATTGTGATATGATCAAATGATCAAACATCCGATCACTCCTAATGAATTAGTTAGATTAATCGTGATAGGATCAAATGATCGATCAAACATCTGATTGATCCTAATGCATTAGTTCGAATGATCGTGGTAGGATCAAATGATCAATCAAACATCCGATCGATCTTGGTGAATTAGTTTGATTGATCGTGATAGGATCAAATGATCGATTAAACATTCGATCGATCCTAATGAATTAGTTCGATTGATCGTGATAGGATTAAATGTTCGATCAAACATCCAATCGATCCTAGTGAATTAGTTTGATTGATCATGATATGATCAATTGATAGATCAAATTGGATACAATTGAAGGTTCAATCGAACATTCAATTGAACGGTAAGCTTTTTATATTATCTTAGTGCCTTAGTTATATTGATCTTATATTATCTTTGGATTTTGTATTATTTTATAATTAATTATAAGATAAATATCAACTTAATGATCTTTATCATAAAAAATTATTAAACGGAAATTATTAGTTAATATTAAAAATAATAAAAACATATTACAAGAGAAAAATTAAAAACAAAAATGGTGATAGGGCAAAGCCATGGTCGTGGCCGAGTCCAAGGCCGTGGTCAACTCCGAGGTCAAGGTCGAGGCCTGTGTCATGTCGAGGATCGTGACAGGCCGACTCTCATTGATGTTGATGACAATATAGACATGCCATGACTGGTGACCCTCGATTCGGCGGAGGGCAATCCTTCCTATGAGCTGTCTGATGACATACACTCATTGGGAGTCGCACCACCGCAAGCTGTAAGTGAATATAAGGTCTTTTTCTTACTAGTTTGCTGTATACACTTTGCGAACTACTTTTCCAAATACAACTAACTATGTTTCCATATTTTGATTAATAGCTAGCATGTCTGTTAGACGACCAAGGGGTCAGAACAAGAATTGGAAGGTTAATGATATGATAGATAAGGATGGTCTGCTCACTTTGGAATTCAAGGATGATTATGTCGTACCTGTGGGCGAAAATGTCGCGGAGTGGTCGAGGATAATTTCTAAGATTGTCCTCGATCATTGCGACCTCCATTATCAGAGTTGGAGCATGGTCCCAGATGAAATGGTGAAGAGATTGGAAGAACGTGTGAAGGTATAAATCTCATTATGTATGTGTATTATGTCACTTGCTACAAATAATGTGACAAACTTTTGATTATTGTTTTCGTAATTACTATGTCTCAGGGTAAGTTCGTTTTGGATATGGAGCTAAAGAAGCACAAGGATGCCTTAAAGCATCAATTACGTCTGGCCTATAATAGGACACGCTCCAAATTGCACCTCGAGAAATACAAAATTTATTTCAAAGATGTACAGAGTTGAGATTTAGTAGCGGTGGCCAATGCTCAAGTCGAGGTAAGGGCCAATGTTCCAAATGGTATTTCTCCGAAACAATGGCCTACTAATTGTGATTCATTCGAAGCCGACTCATGGAAGGTAAATGCATCTTATTCAAATAAATAGTCAATTATTATTTCTAAGATTTGTATTCAGCTATAAAAAATGAAATGAATATGTTTTTTGACTGAATTTTTGTAGGCCAAATCTGAGCGAAATAAGAAAAATAAAGCAAAGATGGAAACAAATCATACCGCTGGCACCTCGACGTTCGTCAATGTCATTCACAAGAAGGTAAGAATATATAATGTTAAGCTTTTATAGTAATGTTCTTCAGTGTAACAGTTAATTATGTGTATTATGTGCAAGCAAAGAAAACTAATGCCATACCCAATCCCATACAAATATACAAGGACACGCACACTTAAAGGAATGGGAAATTTGTGAGTGAATACGCCGAGAGTAAATATGTGAGAGAATGAAATGGTTACTCATGATGAATATGTCTAATGAACTTGCATGATTTATTTAGTGGAGGTTTATATGGTTTGTGCAGAATGAAATGGAATCAATTGCAGCAAACTCCGACAACACTAATGCCAGCCAAGAAGACATTGTCTTAAAGGTGCTAGGTGGACACCGCTCAGGACATGTTAGAGGAAAAGGTTGTGGTGCCATACCTACCCAATCAAATTCCTCATCAGCATGCAACCAACAAAACCATGATGAATGCTTGGCTATACAGCTAGAAACCGAAGAGAAACTAGCTACTATGGAGGCCGAAATTAAGGAGTCAAAAGCATCACAAGCTGATATGGAGCTAAAAATGCTGGATGAAACAACTGCATTTCAGGCCGAAATTAAGTAGTCAAAAGCATCTCAAGCTGCTATGCAAGCACAAATGGAAAGGCTGCTAAAACATCTAGGAGGGTAAAAGAATCTTGGCTATCACTTTTTTTTTTTTCTTTTTTTTTTTTTTTATTTCACACACATATCAAGTAATTGTTAGAAAGATCATTGATTATGATATGAATTCTATTATTCCTAGGATTGGAAGGAGCTCTTATGGATCTCAAGCAAGCGGAAGCAACGTTTGAAAGAACTTTTGTTGTATTTTGTTTAAGACTTTGTTTTAATATTATTAAGATTTGTCACAAATTTGGTTTGTATTAGAGGGTAAGAACTTTAAATAGTTTGAATGTTTAAGAACTTGGAGGGTGCTTTAGTTGTACTTTGTTGAAGAAGTTGTTCTAATATTACAAAGATTATAACAAATTTGGTTTGTGTTAGAAGGTAAGAACTTCAAACAATTTTTTTGTTTAAGAACTTTGAGTTAGTGAACCTCTCTTAGCATGTTTATCAAGTTGAGTAAACAATGCAAGAGAGTAATATTATATAACAATATTTCATTTTTAAGTGTACACAAGATGGCATGAGCGGAAGATGTGCAAGGAGTTGTGGCGCTAAAGGACTCAAATAACAATGGGTAAGATATTTCAATCCCATTGTCATTCACTTGTTGGTGGAAGTTAGTTCCATTTAATACAAGTATATAACACTATTTTCTTTTTTTAGTGTATGTAGAATGGCAGGAGAGAAAGATAGGCAAGAAATTGTTGCACTAAATGACTCAATTGATGGTAAGTTATTTCAAACCTATTGTCACTCACTTGTTGGTCGAAGTACTGTGAAATGTAGCGAGCGAGAGGCTTGTATGGAGTTATAAGGATAAGTAGAATGTGAATTGGAGTGTTTGGTTTTTGATTATATTTGTTTGTTGGTTTGCATTTGTGATCTCATTAATCATATAAGTTTGTGTTTGTGTTTGTGTTTGTGTTTGATTGTGGTAATTAAGGCCGATGATCTTTTTTTTGTCTTAAGTTATTTGTTTTAGGAAAAAGAATTGCTTTTAGTCTTAGTTATTCAGGAAACATGAGGATCTTTTGTCATTCTGTGACAAAAATGGGGAGTAAATATGGGGAGATGATGGAATTGGCTCAACATTTTGGTTTTGTCTCCGAATTGGCAAAGGGGGAGTTCGTTAGTTCTTGTGTTGGCTTAATTCAGTTCCACAATGCAGAGGCTACTGTTTATAGGCTCAAACACTGATATAGAATGCTCAGAATCCATGTGTCATGAACGTCCCTGCAAAATTTATGTGTAGATTCATGTGTCATGAACGTCCCTGCAAAATTTCAAGTCAATCGGACCACAAACGCCCATCGATCGGAGCTGTTGATCAAGACTGGACAGCATTTCCATAATGCTGTTTTTCTCCACTGCAGGCCATGTCCGAACATGGTGATAGGTTGTCTGAACAGTCTTTCCAAAAACTCTATTTTTGCTCCGCAAGGCCTGTCCGGACAGCCCATTAACCTGTCCGGACACCCCGTACCTATTATGCCCAAAAATGTGTTTTTAGTGGGCCCAGATCTAGGGCTTGATGTACTGATATATATATACATCATTATAGAAGAGAGAGACGTGAATTTTCACCTCAGAGAGTTCGTCGGAGGCTGTGTTAAGAGAGATCATATGTGGTGAGCGTTAAATTAAATTTCTTAGAGTTTTAGTTATTCCTTTGATAAATCTATAGTTGAGAAGTCTATCGGAAGGGTCCTGTAAAGGAGAATCACGTTGAAGAAGATTGTGAGCAAGGAGACGAGTTGTAGGCTTGTCGATCTTACAGAGCCAAGGTTTTGCAAAGGGTTGTAAGTGTTCCTAGTGTCTATAATCTCTGGATAATCTTTTGATAATGATTTCCTGGGTTTGGCTGCCCCGGAGAAGTTTTACTTTTAAATCAGTTTCTAAAAGGTTTCCTCTTCGTAACTCAAATATCTGTGTCTGCCTCTTTATTGTTTTATATATCTTGGGTGATTGAATTGTTTATTACTTCATAGTATTAATTCCACATAAATTGTGATAAACAAGTTTTTGGAGTCAGTATAGTGTTTTTTAGAATAGTGTCATATGCTATATTATATATGCTCGCGAAAAAAACACCCAAAAATTTCAGTCTCCCTGACTCAAAGGAGAGACAGAGAGAGAGAGACAATTATTTATTAGCACAGCATGGAGAAAGGAACGCAAAGGAAAACAGGGTTCTTGACAAACTCTAGGTAACTGCATTGAGATATATACTCATTCCTGGATCAGAAATAGTGTCAGCGACATATTATTAGATAATTAAGGAAAGAGCAATACAATGAAATAGGATTTAGCCAGGCAGTTTCGTGTGGGGTGAGCTAGCTACAGCACAATGAAATAGGGTTTGTGCATGCTTTTACGTAAAAAAATTATGTTGTGAGCCTAATGATTTCAATATATGCTTATAAAAATCGCATTCATGAGACGTATAATATTTATCAATTAAACGAATTATGAAAATTCAACATATGATATAGATGGTCATGTATGGATGGCAGCCACATAGGTTATAGGTATAAAGACTTTTCACCCTATGAGATCTAGAGATTTATGTTTATTTTTTGGCATTAGATCCAATTGTTTTATAAGTGACCGGCAAAATCTTGTATATATAGGCGGTAGTCACAAGGACACGACATATTAGTGGCATGAATTACCTGAGTTGTAAATTTGGACGGGTCACTAGTGATGATGGTATGCGTGCTTTACTAGGGGACTAGTGTCGTATTAAAGGTCCCTCGAGATAACGCAAACTAGTTTGCATCAAGAAGGGGTTAAGAACTCGAATAAAACATACGGAAGAAAGTTATGGAATATGTATAATTATGTATAAGATTCTTATTAGAATGATTTCATTAACATAACATGTCAATTGTCCTTGGAGTTATGCTTCCTCTATTTCAAAATAAACTAATTTTTCTCAGTTGCATAATAAAAGAGACAACACTCACCAATTTTGTATAACCCATGGCATTTATTATTTTAAGAAATGTATTTTTTTACTTAAAGCTCATTACATAATAAATTAGCAAGTCATAGAGTTATATACTTATTTTTTCGCGTGTGAAAATACTAATTTTTCTCTTCTTTTATTTAGATTGTAACGGAGAAAATGATTGATGAAAACTTTTTCAAACCTTGCACAATGCAATCTCTGCTGCTGATTTCGGAGTATACATAGCCTCCACCGGCCGCTTAAAGAAGAAAAAAAATCAATAAAGAGCGACCTTTATTTTTCTCTAATCAGGCATTGACTAATAAAGTCTTCGGAATCGCAAATTGGACCTTCCAAGTCAATCTTTTATACATAAAATAAAATAAAAGAATAAAAAAAAAAAAAAAAAAAAGACTGGCGTAATTAATTACCACACTTTCATATTCCACCAATAATTTGAAAACACAAATACAGGGTAAGTTCTCTGACAACCAAATGGACTTTATATTATAAGTACTTTCATTTGGTCAAGGTGAACGAAGGTGCCAATCACCTGCCCACCCTAGCAGATTACTACCCTTGCATCTTCAACTATCTGACTATATTTACTCTAATTTTTTTTTTGTCTTCGATATTAAATGCAAGTACTTGTTTAAAGTATTTTTGTTATGAGTACACGTATAAGTGTTCTGTTCTACATTAGGAATGTATCAAGAAAAATTGTACTTAATATATCTGAGCTCCATGCTTAATTATGCCAATGGATCAGGTGCCTTGACGGGGGTTCCTACTTCTCGAAGGGGCCCTCGTATAAGCCATCCCTTCTTTGCGGACGATAGTCTCCTATTTTGTCGAGCTAATATTGTACAGTGGGAAAGCCTAACGACTATTCTCCAATTATATGAAGCCGCGTCGGGCCAACGACTTAACAGTAATAAAACTTCTATATTCTTCAGCAAAAATACGCCTGCAGCAGAACAGCAGGCAATTTTGGCGAACGCAGGAATCCCGGCCACTCAGAGGTACGATACCTATTTGGGTCTTCCAGCTTTAGTTGGAAAATCCCGAAGAGCAGCTTTCAAAGGTATCATTGACAGGGTATGGAGGAAATTGCAGGACTGGAAGCTGAAATTTCTTTCCCAAGCGGGAAAGGAAATTTTGCTTAAGGCGGTTATTCAGGCGATACCATCCTATTGTATGAGTATATTCCTCTTACCAAAAGGCCTATGTTCGGAGATCAATTCCCAAATGAAAAAATTCTGGTGGGGCAATCAAGATAGCGGGAATCGTATCAATTGGATGTGTTGGGAAAAGATGGGGAAGGCCAAAACAGCTGGAGGTATGGGTTTTAGGGATTTTACCTACTTCAATAAGGCATTATTGGCCAAACAATGCTGGCGATTGTGGAAATCCCCAACTAGTCTTGTGGCAAAAATTATGCAAGCAAAATATTATCTGAATGGTTCTATTTTGGAGGCTAGATTGGGTGACAGGCCGTCTTATGCTTGGAGGAGCATTCATAGCTCTTGTGGAGTTCTTCAGGAGGGCCTATTATGGCGCATTGGGAATGGAGACACTGTGCGCATCTGGAAGGATAGGTGGCTACCAAAAAAATCTACATTCCGTGTGGTCTTTCCCATACGTGAACTCAGTTCGGATGCGACAGTGCGAGAACTTATTGATGAAGAGCAGCATGGGTGGAATCTGCAAAAATTGGAGAGAATTTTCCTTAAGGAGGAGGTTCAAGCCATTCTTTCCATTCCTATTAGTAGTACAAATCAGCCAAATGTCATGATTTGGAGAGGGATGGCCAATGGCATGTTCTCTGTCAAAAGCGCTTATCACATGCAAGTAGACATGGAAGCTTCAAAGCCGGCTGAGAACTCATCTAGCAGGGGCACCAATGAGGTATGGAAAAAATTATGGGCTTTGGCGATTACAAATGCAGAGAAAAATTTTCTTTGGCAGGCTTGTCATGATATTTTACCCACCCGGGAAAATCTGCTCAAACGTAAAATCCTTCGAGACCCAATATGCCCTCTGTGTGGCTTCATGGTGGAGACTGGATTTCACGTCCTATGGCAGTGCCCTGCAGCTATGGATGTATGGGGCATGGGGCCAGTCAAATTTCAGAAGAGTCACTATGCAGGCCCAATGTTCCTGGATGTGGTGGAAGACATGTTCAGCAAATGCACAGAAGAGGAGATGGCTCTTTTTGTGGGCTTAGCTCGACGAATTTGGATGAGGCGTAACGACGTTCTGCATGGAGGTATTTTTTCTCATCCCGCAACTTTGATTCAGTTGACTCTTCGGGCGACAGAAGATTACAGGGCCGCTCAAGAAGACCGGCTTGCACCTACATAGGATAACGACGCTGGAGGCATGGTCCGTTGGGCAGCCCCGTGTACTGGATGGGTGAAAGCCAATTGGGACGCTTCTATTGATAGTGCTTCTGGTCGCCTAGGCTGTGGTGTTGTCATTCGAGATGATCACGGTCGTCTGATTAAGGCCAGAAGCATCTCGCACCAGGGGAACCTCTCACCGGCTGCAACTGAGTCTAAGGCTGCTTTGCTGGCCATTGATACCTGCTATGAGTTGGGATTTACTCATGTTCAGTTGGAAGGGGATGCCAAAGGTATCATTGATGCTGTCAACTGTGAGGAGAATGATGGGAGTAGTCTGGGGCATTTGGTGGCTGATATGAAGGTGAAGCTTCAACTGTTTACCCAATGGCATATGTGTTTTGTGAAGAGAGCAGGGAATATGGTGGCACACCTTCTGTCGAGGTATGCTGTACAACATGGAATTGATAATGTTTGGAGTGAGCCTCCTGAATGTATTTGTGATACCATTTTGCTTGAGCAATTAGCTCTAGCATAAGGAATATGCAATAAAATTTGTTCTTTTCTCAAAAGTGGACTCAAGTCCATTTATTATTATTATTATTATTATTATTATTTGACATGTGTGCACAAGAACGGAGAGGGGGATTCGAACTAGTAACCTTCACTTCATGAGGCGTAGTCCCCAACCGTTTGAGCTATGCTTTTGGGCTAATTAGTGTATATTAGGACTTGTTTTGTTTGCAGAATAGACCCCTGAAATAAAATTACTATTCTTATAGAATATCCATTATTTTGTTTGGTTGCACACCATTCCTAGAAATAACTATTCTTATGGGAATAGTTATTCCTCCATTAAGAGGAATGCATATTCCTATAAAAATTGAATGGATTTTTCAAAACACTTCTTTTTTTTTTTTTCTTTTTTTTTCTGCAAACCTAATTATCAAAAAAGAAAATCACAAAAATATTCTTTGGTGGGTCGCAGGCCAAGTTGGCAAAACCATATGGGTGGTCGCATCAACCCAAGGCCACTTCTCAAGGGACTTCGGAGGCGGTGCAACCACCCCGACGTCATTGTAACTTTCAAACACGAGAATTGTTTTGAGATTGTTTGCAAAGCAAGGGTCGTGTTTATTATTGCTGAATCTATTCCAACCACTTTCTCGAATGAGAAAATTACAATCTGCATCTGCTTGTGGTTCTGTCTATACCTTTGATTCGCCTTTGTATAACACAATATGAATAAAATAATTCAAATAAAAACATTTGATGAACCAATATTGGTTTATTAAATATGAATATTTTAGTAATTTTGATATAATTTTAATACCTATACTTTAGGAAATTGACAATTAACTTCGTCGTCATTAGATCTCGAAAGATCTCTCTTTACCTCCTCAAAATTAAAAACCTTTCATAAAATATGATGTACCAATCTCTAACGTTGCTTCGTCAACAATGCCTTATTAAAACATTCCAGATCTCCAAAGGACCAAATTTGAATCCCTCTCTAATCCTTTTGAGTTACTTATTTTTTACCTACTCATCTAATGATCTTGAACTTTTTCTCCTGGTATCCTTATCAAAATTTTTGTCACATATTCTCCTGATATCCTTATAAAAATTTTTGCATCGTCACATATTCTCCTGATATCCTTATAAAAATTTTTGCATCGTCACATATTACCTTGCACAATTTCTTAAGTAACTAGAAGATGCTCATGCCATATGTTGGTACGGCTTTCAATAAGATACATTTCACGCGTGTGAAAGGAACTTTACCTGCTAGTTATTCGACACGTTTCAACTTCAATCTTTAATGCTCTGAAATAGTCTGAATGGACAGAACTCTGCTGGTAGGCCCAAATAGTTGCCGAAGAAAATACTAGTTTTCTTCTGTGGCCTGATGTTTTCTCTAATATATATATATATATATAAAAGTCGAATCACTCTCAAAAGTGTCTTAATATTACGACATGTGGTGTG
This sequence comes from Corylus avellana, assembly GCF_965113065.1. Lineage (NCBI taxonomy): Eukaryota > Viridiplantae > Streptophyta > Magnoliopsida > Fagales > Betulaceae > Corylus > Corylus avellana. Next base: position 18,518,150 of record NC_142496.1, read on the forward strand.
AACCCTTTTATTTTAATGCTACCCCAATTTTTTAAGGCATAATTTGTGAACCGGTTTTTTAAGGGTGAACCGATTTTTACTTTAAAAATCAGTTCATTAAATTAGCGTAATTAATAGCATTTAATTATATTTGAAGAGTTTTCTATATATAAATTATTCAATAAATTAAGTATTATTAATGTCAAAATCAAATAAGGAAACAAATAATACAAATCAAATTATATATTATTATGTTTAATCACTTTAATATGTATATAACATAATATTAAATGTTATAGTTGAATTAGATTAACTAAATGATAGGATGTAGAAACAAAATAGAAAAACATTTCATTGCATTATTTTTGTTTTTTTTTAATATATAATTGTATATTAATTATTAATTGTATAGGTTGTCGGATTTTTACTCAACATACTGATTAGGTATTTATTTTTTATTTCATTAGCAAAAATAATCTTTATTATATATATATATATATGATTAGCATCTTACAAGCAATTATATATTCGATGTCCAAACCGAAGTGTAAAATCACAACGGTTATCTTGGGGCTTATTTTGCTTAGTGTCCATTAGTTTATAAAATCTTTAATTGTTCGATATAACATGCTTCTTATTTGATATTTTCCCGAGGCCTTTTCGCCTATGAGATTTTTGTTGTTTATTTGTATGATTTACCTGAATTTTCAAATATTTTTTTAAAGTACTTTTTATGCCTTTTTTTTAAAAAAAGCTTATTTGATTATTATACAAAAAATGAACTTCGAAACACTTAAGAGATAATTAAGATTGAATATAAAGTGGGATGCTTATTTGATTGCATTGTTGATTGAGAGATTTTTTATTATTTTGCTATGTACTTTTTTTAAGGCTCATAATTATATGGGTTTTATAATTTGTATGAAATTTAATAAGTATAACGCTAATAATATAAATGATTCTTACTAACTTTCTATTAATGCTTTGATAATTACAATCCAAGTTTTATCTTCGCTATTTTTTTTCTTCTTATTTTTCATTTTAAACTATACATATGGGAACAAAGATTTTAACATATTTTAATTTATATGGATTAAACTAATTAAAGTTAAAGGCCTTATAATATATAGTAAAATTTTATGCGACTTATACATTTATACAATGTTCTGTGTATGATTGTATGTCATTATGTTGAGTAATATATTAGTTTATAACCTTTAGTATGTCTTTTTATTTTTATTTTTTTGACATGTCCACACAAAAGAAGGGGGATGGAAGATTCGAACTAGTGACATCCGCTTCATGAAGCGTGGTTCACAGCCGATTGAGCTACCCCTTAGGGGAGTATGTCTTTTTATTTAAATGGGCGTGATAGTTTTTTTTTTTTTTTTTTTTTCACAACCTATAATGAAAAGTTCGATAGAGATGTGTTTAAATTTTGAAATTAAACTATAACAAAGAATCTCGGGCATATTTTTTTCTATAACCAAAGTAAATTTTCGAATGCTCATAATTTGAGTTTTATTTGTATTGAAATCTAATAAGTATTACACCAATAATATTAGAGATTCTTTCTAATTTTATATTAATGTTTTGATTAAGCAAAATTCAAGTTTTTTTCTTGCAATTATGAAAAATAAAAATAAATTTCATAATACTTATGAAGAATATGATTATAATATTTTTAAATTTTATAATTAAATTGTAATGAAGAATTTCGCACATTATGGGGGTTATAAGATAGTTTCTAATAGCAGCTGCAACCTTCACACTTCTAGAGAATTTGCTTAGCTTATAAAGTAGACACGTGTGAGCGTGCCCTCGTTCTGTGCATAAACCCAACCTGATGAGGTCATAACCAACCTACGACACTCGAGCCCCACTTCGTAAAAAACAACGTTGTCAACTAGTGTATGTCGTTCATCTTATTCGCTTACTGCATGCCTCTCTAAATCGTACTATATATATATATATGGAAGTCATTTGATGTTCATAATCAACTGTGCACAAACCCAACCAAATGAGGTCATAATCAACTTATGACACTTGAGCCGACGTCGTAAAAAACAACATTGTCAACTAGTGTATGTCGTTCATCTTATTTGCTTACTGCATGCCTCTCTAAATCGTACTCTATATATATATATATATATATATATATATATATATATGTGTGTGTGGAAGTCATTTGATGTTCATAATCAACTGTGCACAAACCCAACCAAATGAGGTCATAATCAACTTACGACACTTGAGCCGACGTCGTAAAAAACAACATTGTCAACTAGTGTATGTCATTCATCTTATTCGCTTACTGCATGCTGCATGCCTCTCCAAATCGTACCATATATATCCTATAAATAGGAGTTGTTGTGAGTACCAAGATATTGAAACATAATCATGAAGATGAATAGTACCATATGTAGGAAATAATTTTGGATGGTGCACAAATTCTCATTGATATAAAATAATTACAATATGAATATTAACAATAAAATAAATAAAATACAATAGATGAAAATAGAGTATGGAAAGATCTCACAATGCTATAGAATCACGCAAGAGCGTTGTCCTTAAAGGTTGATTCGTGCCTCCCGGAGTGAATAACTCGGTGCGATCGGATCATTTGACACTCAACCTCCCAGGATTAGACTATAGCGTCTACCTTCGTTAAGGACGCACTTCCAATAACGAAGAGTAATAGAACAACCCAAATCTTTTCTTGTAGAACAACAAATACATAATTGAAAACATAGAAATAATATATATATATATATATATATATATATATATATATATATATATATCTCAAATGCTCTTTTGTGTATGTTCTATTGACAAGAAGGTTGGCTTAATATATAGAAATGAAGCTCACGTTTTCCTTCTTAAAGAGAATCTTTTAATATCCAAAGCCTTGAATGACTTCATGACCAAACGGTAAAAAATGCTTGGAAACCATAAAAAAAATCATTAGACCTTGTTAATGTCAAAGGTCAAAACTGTTGAACAATTAAAACCATGGAATTGTTAATGGCCAACGGCTAGAAACAATAAAAGTGAAAATCAATAGAAACAATAAAAGTGAAAATCAACGTATGGAGAAACTCAATGCCCTTAATGACCAAACGGTCACAAAAAATTATTTCTCAAAGAAGCCACTAGCAAATATCAAACAAAGAATAAAAGAGCTTATGGAAAAAGAAAACAAGAAAACAATTTGTTTGTAACACACATATATTACAACAATCCCCCACATGTTACAAACAATAAAATAAAGGAGATTGAAAGCATGCATCGATGTGGTACCCGAAGGTTTTAACCGCACCTAGGATAAATAAGTAGGAACTTAATGAATCATGGTAGAGTTAAACTCTTTTAACCAAATCCACAAGTTAAACAAACTTATCATCCACATAACTTTCTCCAAAAACAAAAAATTAAATCAAATCAAATAAACAAAAAGTCAAATCAAATCAAATCAAGAAAATTGGGTTGTTCTATAGCGGGTTGGCGCCTTATACAGGCCATGCGCCTCTGGGCTTCATGAGTGCTCTAGAGACTTGCCAAAGTCTCATAGGAGGCGGCACCACCTCCACACTCACATAGGTGGCGTCCATCAAGAATGTGTGCAGAGAACATCCCATCCCAAGAAGTAGGGACTATGGACCCATTAAGAGTTTTAAACTCATCCTTACTCACTCTGCATCTTTTGTTATTACACCATAAAATGGCTTTCATGAGCGCTCTAGAGACCTACCCAAGTCTCATAGGAGATAGCAACTCCACACTCATATAGGTGGTATCCATCAAGAGTGTGTGCAGGGAACACCCCATCCCAACAGGTAGGGACTATGGATCCATTAAGAGCTTTAAGCTCATCCTTAATCACTCTGCATCTTGTACTGTCTTACACCATAGGGATGGACTCATAACTAATCTTTTCAACAAGATAGTTAATAAACATAAATTGACAGTACCATATCTCATTTCACTTGTGACTTCGTTTCCCATTAAACCTCATTCATGGGATCTCCAATCGCAGAGGTTGGGTATCAATGACAGTGTCATGATTTGGGTATCAGTCCTATCCCCCTCGATGCTTCTCTCACTAGCCTTCTTGCTAGTGGCTTGGTCAAAGAATCTGCAGAATTCTTTTATGACCTCACAAAGTCCATGGACATATACCGGTCTCAATAAGCTGCCTCACAATATTGTGCACTTTCTTATTATAAATTATTTGCTCGAGCTTTGGCAGCCTGAAAATCACAATAAACACATAGGTGGAACTGTGTTAGCTTATAAAGACAAATAAATTAACCAATAGGTTCTTAGCCATTCATCTTCAGTTTCTGCCTTCTCCAAGGCAATTAACTCCGACTCCATAGTAAACCTTGCTATGCAATTCTTTTTTAAGGACTTCCAAGAGATAACTCTTTTAGCCAAAGTAAACACATAGCCACTAGTAGGCTTTGCTTATCTGAATCAAAAATCCAGTTAGCATCACAATATCCTTTCAAAATAACAGGATAATCACAACATGACAAACCAAAATTCATTGTGCCTTTAAAGTATCTCAACAATTTAGAGATAACATCTCAATGCTCAATACCATGATTATGAGTATATCTACTCAATCTACTAACAATATATGTAATATATATCAAGGCATATACAGTTTGTCAAAACATCAAGCTATTAATGATTTGTGCATATTTTTCTTGCAAAACACAATCACCGTGATTCTTAACCAAATATATTTTTGAATCATATGGTGTAAACATAGGCGGATAATCAAAGTGCTCATATCTTTTAAGCATCTTTCGAGCATAATATATCTGAGATAAAATAATGTAATAATTATCTCTAATAACCTTAATGTCCAACATGACATTCGCTTTACCTATGTCTTACCTATCAAAATTAGATGCAAGAAATCTTTTAACTTCATGCACAACATCAATGTTAGTTCACAAAATAAGCAAGTCATAAATATAAACAAATAATGACACATTCATTATTGTAAAACTTGCTATGCATTTACTTGCATCATTAATCAAATATAAATTAAACAATATCACCTTGTCAAACTTTTCATGCCATTGTTTAGGAGCTTTTTTTAATCCATACCGGGGATTACTAGTCCCTTGGGCAGCTCCATATAAATCTCTTCTTTGTTTAGAAAAATAACTTTGACATCCATTTGATGTCCAACAAGTTTATAAATATAAGCAATGGCAAATAACATTCTAATACATGCAATTTTAGTAACCGGAAAATAAGTATCAAATAATCAACATATGCATTTACTTGTAGCTTTTAGCTACCAAGTCTACCATATGCTTATCTATTGTATCATCCGGTTTAAGCTTATTCTTAACCACCTATTTATAACCAATTGATTTGGTCTTAGAAGGTAACTCAACGAGTTCCCAAACATGGTTAGACATAATTTATTCCAATTTATTATTTATTGCTTCTAACCAAAAAATGCATCAACTAGAGATTTAATTGTTTCATCATAACATGTCAGATCATCATCAATAATATAAACAATAAAATCATTACCGAGATTCCTTCCGTTCTAGCTCATTTGCTTTTTCTCAATTCTTATACATCATCAACAATTTATTAGAAGCAACAGAAAATTTATGAAATAATTTTTCCTTATTTTTCAAAGGAAACACATGCTCAAGAAAAATAGCATTTTTAGATTCAATAATAGTATTTTAATCTAAAACATCACTTTTGATAATAAGGAATCTATAGCATGAACTATTACATGCAAAACCAATAAAATCACAATCATAGGTTTTTAAAACCAAGTTTCTACATTTTAAGTTTGAGTAACATAACATTTGCCAAACACCCCCACACTTCGAGGTACTCCAAACAATGCTTATAAATGTGACAAACGAAATAATGGCTTCCCCCCACACTTTGGTGAATAGCCCAAAGTTTGGAATAAACCAAATGGTCACAATAAAATAGATTTTCATTAATAGCACACAAATGCTTTAAGAAATGACTTCCATGAGCTCATTTTTCTCTAAGTGTGATATGTCATTTACTCTTATTTCTTTTTCTATCAATTGACAGTTTTTTAAAGCTATTTAAAAAAAATAGTAATCACCACTTGTGATTTTTAGACATGAGTCTTATAAATAGAAGTTGCATATTACAAGCTCTATCAAGATATTAAAAGAAAATCTTTTTAACTAAAGCTCCAATAAATATGCAAAGTATCAAGCCCAACCAAATAATAATCAACTATTATTGGCTCATTGTCATAAATATGTTATTGGTATCATTCTTATGACATGATAAATTTCTCAAATACCAAATGAACCTTAATAAGAACATCAATAATCACATATATTTTATTTTGAATCATCATATCAGAGAAATTTGAAAGCTAAATGATATATATGAGGAATTACCAAATAACTTATAGTGTTTATGCTAATATAGCATGTCATAGCTAACATAAATGCTAGATACTATTTCTTTTTTGAAATAGATGAATCAATAGAAGCCACCGCTTATCATATACAAATTCATGTAATTATAAAATTTTGCACGAGTTTTAATTCAATCAAGGAGGACCATCATAACTTCAAATTTTTTTTTTTTTATTTAATAAATGAAATTGTATATTATATCTTGAAAAAAATAAATCAAGATCTATGAATCATAATTTAAGAACTCACAGCGGAGCCAACTATTTTACCAATATCCTCCAAAATAGATTGTCGCCACTACACACCAATTAGGTGTCGTGAGAACCGATCAACTCAATACGCACACCATATCTCATTTTCCTATCATATGCTTTCCTGCAAGAATCTTTAGCAATGTAGTATTCTCTGCACATAATTAGCAACGTCTATGTATTTTCTCCATCACAAAAATGAATAATCACTCACAGTTATTATTATTAATTTACATTGATGTTTTCTAGCCAAGCTTAGCACAACATAACAAAAAATGCTAAGTTCTAAAAAATCCATAAAAGGCTTAACTCTTTTTATTGTAAGAATAGTAACCCAACAACAAAAGATTATTTGAGAATCAATGAATTGAGTTCAAATAATTGAAAACTCTTACAATCAAAATATTTTCATTTTCAACAACTACACAAGAAATTAAATTCTTTTTTTCTTTTTTGATAAATGAATACAAAATCTTTCCACTCAAATATTTGATTTCATCTTTCTCATATACGAATTGCATACTACAAACTCTTATAGTATTTGCCTTCTTATAAGTTTAAATACTATTATTATGATACTAATCAAAATATTTGTGCAACCATCATGATCAACCTTTAAGATTGTAGGAAATAATTTTGGATGGTGCACAAATTCTCATTGATATAAAATAATTACAATATGAATATTAACAATAAAATAAATAAAATACAATAGATGAAAATAGAGTATGGAAAGATCTCACAATGCTATAGAATCACGCAAGAGCGTTGTCCTTAAAGGTTGATTCGTGCCTCCCGGAGTGAATAACTCGGTGCGATCGGATCATTTGACACGCAACCTCCCAGGATTAGACTATAGCGTCTACCTTCGTTAAGGACGCACTTCCAATAACGAAGAGTAATAGAACAACCCAAATCTTTTCTTGTAGAACAACAAATACATAATTGAAAACATAGAAATAATATATATAAATATATATATATCTCAAATGCTCTTTTGTGTATGTTCTATTGACAAGAAGGTTGGCTTAATATATAGAAATGAAGCTCACGTTTTCCTTCTTAAAGAGAATCTTTTAATATCCAAAGCCTTGAATGACTTCATGACCAAACGGTAAAAAATGCTTGGAAACCATAAAAAAAATCATTAGACCTTGTTAATGTCAAAGGTCAAAACTGTTGAACAATTAAAACCATGGAATTGTTAATGGCCAACGGCTAGAAACAATAAAAGTGAAAATCAATAGAAACAATAAAAGTGAAAATCAACGTATGGAGAAACTCAATGCCCTTAATGACCAAACGGTCACAAAAAATTATTTCTCAAAGAAGCCACTAGCAAATATCAAACAAAGAATAAAAGAGCTTATGGAAAAAGAAAACAAGAAAACAATTTGTTTGTAACACACATATATTACAACACCATATTTGGTTTTTCTCTTTTCTTCTTTATTATTGTTTATGAGAGGATGTTTTTGGGCAATGCACAAAACACGACGACGGTCCCAGTTGATGTGGGTGTGGTTCTTGACTTGGATACATGGAATGGGAAGATGGGGTGGAGTTGCATAAATATGGCTCTTTCTGACTTCTATGCTTCTCATACTTACTACAAGACAAGGCTCAGACTTAACATCAGGGACTCCAAAAGCGATGTTGTTGGAGCAGCTGCCGCAGGTTCTCTCTCTTTCTCGCTCTCTCTTTTATTTATAGAGTTTCATAATAATTTGAGTACAAATACTATACATATACTTATAGAGCTTTACATGTAATAAATAATTTTAAACACAAATAAATCACTTAAATTAAAGTAACTAAATTCCTTAATTTAGGATAATCAAATCATCATTTCTCATAAAGAATTTATATCCTTATCATGCCTCCATAAAATGAATATATAGTCTATTAGTGATTATTAATCTTGAATATCAAATGATTACTATGACCTGAACCTAATTAAATCTCTTAATTAAGGATAATCAAATCATCATTTTGCATAAAGAATTTATATCCTGATCATGTCCCCATAAGATGAACCGTCCATTAGTGATTGTTGATCAAGAACATCAAATGACTATTCTGACCTAAACTGGAATTTCTCCTATGACCGAAACTTAGATTTCGGAGACATTGACCAGCATCGGTTGCTGATGCAGCGTGTTGTCGTGGGATCCAAAGACAAATAGCAAGAAGAATGGACAAATATCGCTTAGATCTTGAGTCTATCAAAAATCCAAAAAATCTTCTTACAACGTTAGAGTCTATCTAGAGTTTGAAGAAAATTAATGAAAAAACTTAACTCTAAGCTTTCTTATTAAGAAAAACTGAATAATAATCAAAAGCTACGTTCTGGAAGTTATAAGCATGTATTTATAGCCCCCAAACTCCTAACCCTAGTAGTAAATAGAAATTAAGTCGGTTTAGAATTCTACGCTGGCCATTTGAACGAAACATACCTCCGTTCGGATGGTCACAAAATAAAACTAGAATTTAAGTACAAAACTAAATTATAACATAGGCGTTCAAATGGCCTTCGAACGACTATCAAACGGATGCCTTGGGATTTAGTGTGGGAAATTTCCGAGGTTGGCTGTTCGAACGGCCTTTGAATGGGGCATCGAACGGATGCCTCAGGAATTACTATGGAGAGTTCCTGTGAGTGGCCTGTTCGCTAGACCGTTCGGATGAGCTATCGAACGGCGGTCTCTACTACTATTTTGATGGCTCTTCTGCACAAGTATGTGCTTTCATGTTGACTCATCTAGTTGGCATGGCTCCCTGAGGTCCCTTCACACTTACATCTGCACGAGTCTTTCTCATGAATTTCTAAGCACTCCGATCTATATCATCCTCCCCAGGTTGGAGAGAATTCGCCCTCAAATTCACATCCTCATCAAAAGAGTCGTTTGTAAACGGAATGAAGTGCTTGACATTAAAGACATCAAACGTCTTAATATGGCTAGGAAGCTTCAACCGATAGGCATTTGGATTAATCTTCTCAACAATTTCTACTAGACCAATCTTGCGGGCAGCCAATTTGTTGTAGTCACCGGCAGGGAACCTATCTTTAGTCAAGACAGCCCACACAAAATCCCCCTCCTCGAACTCTGGAGCACCCTGCTTCTTGTTTGCATCCGTCTTATACTTCACCGTTAACTCTTGCAAATTCTGGACGGTCAGCTTGTGGCCTTCTTGTATCTAAGCAATCAAATCCTCAGCCTTAGCATGTGTTCTCTTCAAATCATGAATAGAAGCCAAATCAATGGCGCACGAGGATTATGCCATAGATGATGGTGAATGGGCTAAGTGTAACACCCCAGAAATTAATTAACTTGTAATTAACTCCACGGTTCGTCTCCCAGCCTTATTCCACTCCAAACAAGACTTAGGGACCTCTACTCCTTGAAAAGAGAGGATACTAAGCAGCAAAAAGTATTAAAATTATATAAACATAATTGTTACAACCAGAGCGTCTACCATAGTTCATGAAGTTGCTAAAATTACACTATACAAGGCATCATCTTTACAAGGAATCTATGCTATACCTTAATATGCAAGCATGCATAAGAGCTCTTAATTCTACAACATAACTTAAAGTACTAGTTACCATGAGCGCTTACCTAAGCTTGCAATAAGTCCTCAAGCATCTCCCATATCGAATCCTCCAAAAGTTCCAAATCCTTCACGGTATCCATCTATCTATAATAGCATAATTGTACATATGTAGAAAAAAGGGAAATGATACAAGGGTAAGTCTAACGACTTAATGAGTATAAATACACATGACGTACCGGTCATTAAATGGTAAACTCAGTTATTTATAAAGCGCATGCAATATTATGAGATGACAGTTTATCATGAATGTGATATAGATATAATATATATGCTTATAATCATGAGTAACAGTAATAATTCAACCGTATGGTCTACCCGACATATTACCCCTTCTCAGCAGAGTTGACACTGTCCCGAGGGACTTGTAGTACAACACCGGTGCCCCAGATATTGCACGGTCTACTGTACATAACATTAGTGGCATGACCGAGTCCGACCTTAGGTGGCCCACATCACTAATGTCCGTCCTATAGTGACCATCCATTGGGAATGGCTGCATCTTGGTCACGAAACCATTGGATCCAAAGCCCATACACACACATTTGACCATAGAATGAAGTCTATATAGTAAGCCCATAGCCATTATACTGCACGTACTGGTGTACCATGTCATACAATGCATCTTATTAATCAATTGATAAAGCAGTTACCAAGTTATTACGAAAAGTAGACATCCTCATATCATACTCGTGGTCAGTCAACTGACATATCCCACGTTTTTAAGAAAGTGTTCATAAATGTTTACTTACCTCATACGCTTGCTTGAATCCTTTGACATTGCTAAATCATGCTATAACGAAATATAACACACCGTTATACGTAATACTAAAGAACCCTTACGAGTAAGATACTAAGCCTTATCTAACAAAAGGGTTGCTAGGGCCTAAGTTTCACAAATGGGGTTAAGGCGGATGTCTGACCTCCTGACTGTACGTCTGGGCTCAAGGAGCATACGTCCGGTCAATGAGTAGGCATTTCGGCCAAAAGCTCCTAACAGGGTTTTAAGGCTCCTATGCAATCTAGAGGCTACTATAACTCCTTCTAGGCTATAAAATAAGCACATGCATCATAAGAAAACTCAACATCATGCAATACAAGAAATCAAAGGAGCTTTCGAAACTCTTTTAAAAATATTTCTTGGTTTGTAAAGAAAGGATTGAAAACCTAACATAACATCCTTTTGAAAACTCACAGCATTTAGGAAAACAATAAAACAGTAGTGAAAGTGTAACATGGGCAGGGTTGACCTTGGAAATTGGCAAGAACACAAAATTTCCTCTTTTTCTCCAAAAATCCTCTCAACTCTCAAGAAAACTCACAAGAATACTCTCACAGGTGTTTGTTGAGGGCCTAAGGGCGAGGAATGGGTTCTGGGAACGAATAGAGGATGGGTATTTATAGGGGAGAAAAGCTGGAGGCGTTCACCAACAACTCTAAAAAGTAGCAGACGTCCAGTACTATAGGGGCGTACGTCCGATACTATTACACATTGGGTAAAAGAGTTCAGCGTACTCTCTGGATATTATCCAAGGGTTTTTCAAAAAGTAGCATACGTCCTGTGTGGTCCCCTGGCATACGTCTTGTACTATTTGTAGAGTACGATGTACTATTGGCAGAGTACGTCCGGTGTGGACTCCTAGCGTACGTCCGGTACTAGAGACAAGAGCGTACGTCCGATAGTCCCCACGCGTACGTCCTCTACTAAAGAAAAGAGCGTACGTCCGATTCCCTGGGAGTACGTACGGACAGAAATGGTAGGTTTGGGTTTCATTTCAAAGGCTTAATGGTTAAGTGTGAGAACTATGGGTTATGCTGAGATGGCTTAGGGTTTTCTATTTAAGGCTAATTTAGAAGGCTATTAGCTCGTTGAGTAAGGGATTAAAACTCTTTTTAAAATGATTTAAAAAGTCAGGGTATTATGCTAAGGTCGGTACTCGGTTTGTTGACTAGTTAAAGGCGGACTCGACATGGTATAACTTTTAATCCCACGACTTAAGATGCTCCCCCACCAAGCTGAAGCAAGGCCCCCAATGATCGATTGACGACTCCATTTGCCCATCACTTTGCGGGTGGTACGCACTACTAAAGTCAAGTCTTATGTAAAATAATTTCCACAAACACCGCCAAAAGTGACTAAGGAACCGCGTGTCAGGATCATAAACTATTGACAATGGCAACCTGTGGAGTCGGTAGACCTCTCAAAAATACAATTACGTCCCATTCACAGCATCGAAGGTCTTCTTGAAAGCAATAAAATGAAGCAGCTTAGAAAATTGATCAACTACCACAAAGACGGAATCATTACTTTTTTGGGTCCATGGCAAACCCAACACGAAGTCCATGCTCACATTGGTCCATAACCTTTCTGGAATAGGAAGTGGCATATACAACCCGGCTTTAGTAGTTGTCCCCTTTGATACTTGGCATATCCAGCAGCCCTGCACAAACATCTCCACCTCTCTCCTCATACTCGGCCAATATAACTATTCCACCACCAGTTGCAATGTCTTGTCCCACCCCATGTAACCCTCATTGTGGTACTCTCAAATAATCTTCAACCTTAAATTGCCTTCCAAAATGCATAGTTGAGTGCTTTTGAAGCGGAACCATTATGCATACTAAAGTCTCTCCTTGCTCCAGATGTCACATCACTAGCAATAAGACCAAAGAATGGGTCAATAGACAATGAATCTTTTAAAAGCTCAAAACCAAGTACCTTAGTATTCATTCTGGTCAAGAGTGGTCTTCCGGCTAAGGGCGCCAGCCACCTTGTTCAAAGCCCCCAACTTATGCTTGATGGTGAATGAAAATTGTTGCACGTACGCGGTCCACTTGGCTTACCGAGATGAGAGCTTATCTTGACTGTTTAGATGCTTCGTGGTCCAAGTACAAAATAAAGTAATTGTAGGCTAAGTATGAGCTCCAGTGTTTCAAAGACTACACTAATGCATAAAACTCCACATCATAGGTGCTATAATTAAACCTTGACCCACTCAACTTCTCGCTAAAGTAAGCCACTGGCTTTCCTGCTTGACTTAATACCGCTCCAATGCCCACCTTGGATGAATCACAATGCAGCTCAAAAGGCAAGTCGATGTCTCGAAGAACAAGCAATGGAGCCGTGGTCAACTTGAGTTTGATCAACTCAAAGGCGATTGTGGCTACATCACTCCATGAGAACTTCTTCGCCTTCATACTCTTTGTAATTGGTGCCATGATGGTGCTGAAATCGTGAATGAAGCGCCTATAGAATGACACCAATCCATGGAAGCTTCGGACTTCATGTAGAGTAGTGGGGATAGGCCATTGTCTAATAACCTCAACTTTGGACTCAACCACTGCTAACCAATCCTTGCACACCACATAGCCGCAAAGAACTTCTCCTTGTGCAATACAAGAAGTACCTACTGCATATGTTGAAGGTGTACCTCATTGTCAAAGCTATAGATAAGGATGTCATCGAAGTAGACCACTACAAACCTCCTGACGAAAAGGCAAAAAACCTGGTTCATCACCCATATGAATGTGCTAGTGGCATTAGACAACCCAAAAGGCAGCACCAACCACTCATATAGCCCCTCCGTGTTTTGAACGCCATCTTCCACTCGTCACTTGGTCAAACCTAAATGTGATGGTACCCACTCTTCAGGTTAAGCTTTGTGAATACTGTCGCCCCACTCAGCTGTTCCAATAAATTATCCAACCGAGGAATAGGAAATCTATACCTCATAGTGACCTTGTTGATGGCTCGGCTATCCACACACATCCTCCACGTACCATCTTTCTTGGGGGTAAGCAAAGTTGGGATTGCACATGGCCTCAGACTCTCCCGGATATGGCCTCTGGCCAACAATTCCTCCACTTGTCACCTCAACTCTTCGTACTCCTTGGGACTCATGCAGTAGTGTGGCCAATTTGGGGGACTAGATTCGGGCACCAAGTCAATTGGATCCTGGATGTCTCATAGGGGTGGCAGCTCCTCAGGTAATTCTGTCGGGAATACATCGGCAAACACTTCCAACAACCCTCTAACTGAGTGTGGCACTACTCCCGTGGTGTTGCTCTCCTCGCCCAATAACACAAATACAATCTTCAAGGCTAGCATCTCCATAATGAACTCTCAATTTGCCAAGAGAGATTGGCCCTCCCCTTTTGAAGGTTTTGGTCCATCTCCTAGGCTAGGTAAGAGTGTGAGCATTACGTTATCGTAAGAGTGTGAGCATTACGTTATCCACCATAAAGCTATACATGTTCTTCCTACCATCATGATGAGCACCTCTGTCATATTGCCATGGCCTCCCTAACAACAAGTGGCATGCATCCATGGCAACTACATCACACCATGCCTTATCTTTATACTTGGTTCTAATCGAGAAAGTTGTTTGGACACTAGTACCTCAGTGCCTTTCTTGAGCCACTCCAAGCGGTAGCCGGTAGGATGTCGCTTCGTCTCTAAGCCCAACTTTCGAATCGCGTCTTCCGCCACTATATTCTCACAGCTGTCCTAATCAATGACGAGCTTGCAGAACTAGCCCTTAATAGTGCAAGTAGACTAGAAGAGGTTATGGCGCTGCCCATGGTCGCCATCCGCCTTTCAAGGTGTAAAACACACCCTTCTTACCACCAAGAGAGGACCATCATCCCGGATGACAAACTCTTCGTCGACCTCCCCACAGTTGTCGAAAGCTACTTCTTGATCCACTCCATCACCTTGCTCATCTAACGCTTCTCCAGAGTCAGTAAGTGGACCCTTGCCATACTTCTCTCCCCTGTGGTAATCTGCTATCTTGTGGCCTAACTCATCACATTGAAAGCGCTTAGGCCCACTAGTAGTCACGGCCCAGTTTGGTTGCCCCATCAATGAACCCCTATTTTGGATCAGAGGTTGAGTGGCACTTCGATTCGTGAATGGAACATTCGAACTATTGTTGCTCCCACTACCTCCTCTCCCAAGCACTCTGATCTACATCATCCTCCCTAGGTTGGAGAGAATTCGCCCTCAAATTCGAATCCTCATCGAAAAAGTCGTGAGTGAATAAAACTCGAGCTATGATCTTTTTAGTGAAGCTTGTCAAAGGTGAATTTCACCCTACATCATTCTCCCCCTGTTGGAGAGAATTCACCATCGAATTCTAATGGTCCTTCAGGTCCTTATCAACTCATTCCATTCTCTCCTTCTCAAAATCAAAATAAGGCAACACCCCACTATAAATGTGATGCCTTTAATCATTAGAAGATTATGATGATTATCTTGAAGGCCCCACACATCACCTTGAAATACGTCAGGTTTGTCGTGCTTTTCTCGTACCTTTTCCCTTCCACATGCCATGAAAATACTCAAGAATGGGTCAATCATCGCTTCCCTTGTGAACATAAAATTCTCCTAAACCATATAAAATTCATCATCATCATTGTTAGGAGGATTTAACAAAATGTCGTCTATCCCACGGAAATCAACATAACTAACTTCTTCATCATTAAAGTCAAGCACTTCACTTGGAAGGTCTTCATCAAGCCCATTGTTGGGATTATGCCTTGAATCCCAATTATTTTATATATCTATGTTAACATTCAAATATTTGTAATGAATATAGATGTTATATTCACTATTTAAAATGAATTGAGCATATAACATATAAAATTTCTTTTACATGCTTATTACCAAGTTTATCATATTTTTTATGCATGTGAAATGTCCTAGGATTACATTAAATATGGATATGGTTGTGAGTAACATGGTTATAACACAAGGTCATAGTCCATAATCCTTTTATCCTTAAAGTATAAAGTTTGCAGTCAGTAAATGGAACTAGGCATTCCATTTTGAGTAAGACTATTACACATCCAATCTTGTTGATCTACTTTGATCAAGCGAAGCGGTAACTTTAGGATTGATGTGTAGTGTGCTGAGAACCTAAGGCATTGAACTGACCAAAGATTTGTCTTTTCATAAAGATACTGTATATTGAGAAAAGACAATAAAATCCATAGAGACTATTTAGACCTTGATTCTAAATCCTGAGAAGTTCGTGAACTCAGATGTGAAGTGTTGATTACTTAGAGTATCTTAAAGTGAGACCTATCGTCAGTCAATAGAACTCAATACGTTGGGTAATCACATCTAACATTGTGGGAACACCAACTTCAAGAGGGAATCCAAATCTTTTGTTAGTAAGCAAAGAGACAAGAAAATTCTCCTTGAGATAGATTTTATGGATATTATTCTTAGAGTCTTCGGCCGAAGCATTTTGGTTGGCATACCAAAATATATATATATACATGTGTTTATCACATGTATGAGAATAACATAAAGTTAGTGACTCAAGGATAAACAGGTAGAGTTTTAAGTGGCAGTATCCTAAGCCTTAATTCTACTATGGAATATTTCATGGACGAATCATAAGTCAAAAAGTCAAAGGGATTAATTTTTTTTAAATCAAAAATATTTATTGGAGTTCAATCACATTTATTTAGTGGAATTAATTGTGATTAGAATATTGTTGCGTAATAAATGTTGGGGTGACACGATTACGATCATATTCAAGCTAATAATATTTTTCCCTATAGGTCCCTCACCAAGCTGATGTAATCTAACCATAAGTGTTTCTTATTTATTGGGCTAAGTGTTTTATATAATTAAAACATGGGCTGAAGAGATTAAATGTAATTGGGCTTGGGATAAAACTTAGAGGCCCAATGAGGATAAGTGGAAATACATAAGGCCAGGGTTTATTCCAAAGGCTTGGGGTGAAACCAAAGCCCAATCCAAGAGTATGAAATTGTGTGGCCCATGGAGAGTGCTCCATGGCGGCCCATGGAAAGTGCTCCATGGAGGCTAGGATTTAATCCTAGCCATTCATGCTACTCTAATATCAACCATTGGATTGATATTACAGAGTTCTAATTGGATTAGAACTGCTCCTTTGTCAACATTACTTAAATCTGATTCTCTACCTCCTTACTATGCCTATAAATAGAGAGGAGCCTAGGGCTCTCAAATCATTCAATCAAGTATTCTTGATCATAGTTTTCAGAAACTCTCTGAAAACTATATTAGTTGTTTGTGTTAACTCACGAAGAACAAAAGTTTAAGATTTGAAGAGCCAAGTAAGAGCTCACACTCTCTTGGTTATTATCAATCATTGGTGAGAGGATTTGGAGGTCTTTATATCCCCAAGTTCTTTGTGTTCTTAAAGAAAAGAAAAACTTGTTCTTCGAGTTCTTGAAGAAAGAAGAACTTGTTCTTCGAGTTCTTGAAGAAAGAAGAACTTGTTCTTCGAGTTCTTGAAGAAAGAAGAACTTGTTCTTCGTGTTCTTGAAGAAAGAAGAATTTGTTCTTTGTGTTCTTCAAGAAAGAAGAAATCATTCTTCGTGTTCTTGAACAATAAAGAACATGTTCTTGAATAAACAAAAAGTTTTTTTCGAAAGCCAGGAGTGGTTGTTGATATCCAAGTATGTGTTCTTCGTTCTTGAAATTTAATTTTAAATAGCAATGGTTCTTCACATGTTCTTCATAAAGGATCTTGGCATGGGAATTCGATTCCTTTCGCTGCGCAAATACTTTGATTTGCAACCCTATTCCCAACACCCATGAGGTATGGAAACCGCATCAAAATTTAAAATACTATCCGAGGCTTCTACCTCTTCCAATGGTTCATCTTCTTCAGGGTAGAGGCCATGAAGCAAGACAATTAACCAATATGCTACATATTCTTCTTCTTGATCAGATGGAAAGGGACTTTCCATAGGATCTTCACCATCGTTATCGAGATCACATGTTGGTGGGGGATCCCAATCCGTGAATCCTTGTGAAGGTTCAACATCTTCATGAACATCTCTTTGTTCAAACTCTTCATCAACAAACTTGATGCGGTCTTTTTGTGTCTAAAAATATTCAATAATAAAAAAGAACCACTTGCAATAGAACGAATCCTTGTTGGATATGGCTATATTGAGGGTGTCGAACCTCAAGGACTGCGAGGAATTGTTATCAAGTTTTCAAGATCAAAAGTAACTTAAGAAAAGAGTTTGATGATTTGTTTTGTAACTAAAGTGCATAAGAGTAAAGACATAAAAGTAAAGATAAAAAGTGATGATAGATAGAATAGGGGGTTGAATAACAATAGTCAATCATAAATTAATAAGGAAAATTCATAATATGCATGATATAGGGCTCGTCTCACTCAAGTAATCAAGAAAATATCATCTTTACGGAATAAGTATTATCCATCTTCAGTTGGCACGGACCATCCACCTAACCACTAAGATGCGGTACGATCCGTCTTCCCTAGGTATGGATTATCTAATACCTTAATAAGTTACACACAATCAATGAATAAGCATAACTCATCTTCGGTTGGCACAAACTGTCTACCTAAATTACATAAAACTATGGTATAGTACAATTCGTCTTCCCTACGCATGGCCTATCAAATTCTATTAATCATGTGTCAGTTAAAACCGTTGTATAATAATAATTCATATAATCATAGAAAATATGAAGGATTGAGTTCAATCAATATAAAAGACTTTCTAAGACAACAGAAGAAATTCATAATGATTGAATATAAACATTAAGATCAATTCTCACAGTTATACAACTATCATGCATATAGAAAAACTCAAATTAAAATACAATTAAACCATTGTTACTTGGAAAGGGCTACATCAACACCCTATTATGAGTTTAGCCGCTCATGGTGGTGCTAGAATGGCCTCCTGTCATGTTCATCTTCTCTTCAACTCTACAAGCCTCCAAGAAGATAATTTCTATCTAAAACTAAGCACACCTCTCTTCAAGGCTTAAAGGCCTATTTACATGGTGTGATACAAACCCTAGAGACCTTAGAAATCCCAGAAAAAACATACTTTAATCTCTTAGTCAAATTAGGAAGCAATCTAAGTACAAATCGGAATAGGATTCATCCAAATTTGTGTTTTTATATTGCAGGACAATTTTGGTATAGCAAACGTCCGAATTAGGAAAATCCTATTTCATAATGATTTGTAGAATTTTGAGTTAGATTTCCAATGCTGCTGGTTGCACCTTAATCCGATATATGAGTTGAAAGTTATAGTCAAAATGCTATGATATGTGCAGAATCTGAAATTTAATCCAATCCGATTTTAACTCCAATTAAAGAAATTTCGATTTAATTATTTTCTTGATTTGATTAAACTTAACCACATCATAGAGGTCATCTATTATGATTGGTTAAGTTTAACCACATCTTCTAGGTCTTCTCAAAGTGTGCTTTAAGCCCAAAATTAATGGAATTAATTGTATTTTTCCTTCGGAACCGAAAATCACTTAAACAAAACAAAATCAAATAAATAACAATGCTAAGGAATTAAAATATGCTAGTTAAGGGTCTTGACTGTGCAACATTCGGCGCTTATCAAAACTCATATTCTTAGAACTCCTCGTCAACACATTCGCTTTCCTCCTCCACATAAGATGGATTTGAGGCTTGTGAATAATGGCCAAGATGTTGCGCCGTAGACCCCGGTCGTCCAGTTCTACCTCCCCCCGTTGAGATATCACCTCACTATAGGAAACCACATCATCCCTATCCACTTCTGGTACTACCCTCTTGATGCCTCTTTCCTTGTCAGTCAACTTCCGCTTTGCTACAAATGATTGACCATCCCCCTGTGAAGGTTTTGGCCCCGCCTCTTGGTTAGGCAAAAACGTTAGCTTGACTTTATCAACCATGAAGCTATATGAGTTCTTTGTTTCATCATGGATAGTAGCCTTATCATGCTGCCACGGCTTTCCCAACAATAGGTGGCACGTATCCATGTCGATCACATCACACCACACATTATCCCTATATTTAGCTCCAATCGAAAAAGGCAATAGACAACATTTAGAAACCTTTACCTCGTTTCCTTTAGTGAGCCATTCCAACCGATAGGGAGTAGGATGTCTCTTGGTCTCAAGTCCCAACTTTCGAACCGCTTCCACCGAGACTACATTCTCACAACTCCTTGGATCAATAACAAGCTTGGCCACCTTGCCCCCCATGGTGCATATAGTTTGAAATTGTCGGCACGTACCTCTAATGTATCGGGAAACCAATTGGTACCTGAGTTCCACCATCTCCCTATGCGCCCTCTTTTTGTAGGAATTTTCTATATTTTCGTACACAACTATAAACCCTTGCCTCCAATTTTGTGACTGTTGGCACATGGTATAATTGTGGGGCGAGAATGCGACTCTCATGTGCTTCAATAGTTTCTCCCAACTATTGATCTTCTCCTTGCCTTTCCACACCCTAGTTTGACTCAGTTGTTGCCACCACACAGCAACTCTTCCCGAGAATGTGTTTACCACTAAAGAGACTCGTCGTTCGTCAAGCACCTTGTTGAAGTAGAGAACCACCTTAACAGTAACCACCCAATCAAGGAATTCTTCAAGTTCCAAGCCACTTTGGAATTCGGAGATGCCGAGCTTGTATCCTGCTCCCCATGGAATAGCATTGCAGTAGGAAACTTCCTCTACGCTCCATACCCAGCAAAAGGATTGATAGGTTCACTCCAAACAATAAACTCGCCTTCCACCTCCGCCTACCGTGGTCTTGGTTGACAACGACGACCATTTGGACCACCCATGTCGACAAAGTGATTGGTAGGGACCCCGTACTAGGTGCAGATCCGTTCCTTCCTCTGCATGGTCATACCAACAAAATTGCTCCTCCATGTGCCACAAACGGATCGCCAATTGATCCTTACGTGATGCCTCTGTGAGCCCGTATACTTCACTCATGTCTGCAAAATGGTTGCCCCTCCTCATTCATGGAAAGTAACTTGGTCTCTAATACCAACTGATGCAGCATGATGTCATGGGTCGCAAGCATAAACAACAAGAAAGAAACAATCCTTCTTAAAAACCATGAGCCTATCAAGGATCTAAGGAACTATTCTCAAGACGCTAGACTCTATCTAGAATTTTAGGAAAATATATAGAAGAAATTCAACTCTAAGCTTCCTCATTGAAAAAACTAACAAAATACATCAAAGCTACGTTCTTGGGGCTATAAACATGTATTTATAGGCCCCCACACTCCTAACCCTAATAGTATTACGAAATAAGTCGATTTTAACAAATTGACACTGGCCATTTGAACTGAACATTTCTCCGTTTGAACGACAACAAAACAAAAATAAAAAATAAAAAAAAAAAAACTTTTATTCTTCATTTATAGTCCCGTTCGAATGGGCTAGCAAACGGGCCTCTCTAGAATGCTCCGTTTGCAACTCTGTTCGAACGGAATATCGTATAGAGGGCTCAGTTTTCAACACCGTTTGAACAGGCTAGCGAACGGAGGCTTCCGGGACTTCTTTTAGACAACCCGTTTGACCTAGTAACCATTGGAGTTAGCACACTCTCGTGAAACATGACTTTATAGATATTTGAGTTAGCTTTTCAACGCCGCAAACCTTACTCCAATCTGAGGTTTGAAACTCTAGATATGGTCTTCTTAGTAAAAATCTTTAGGTGCAAATTTTCTCCTAAATCATCCTCCCCATGTTGGGGAGAACTCGCCTTCAAATTCGCCCTCGAATTCGCATCCTCATCGAAAGAGTCGCCAGTGAACAAAACTCAAGCTATGACATTTTTAGTCAAGCTCGTCAGGAGTGAATTCCACCCTACATCAGTTAAAACATAAAAAATGAGGCTAAAACCCTTTGAAGTTCCTTCTTTTAACACCATTGACGTAAAAAATCCTTATAAAACCCTAAAGTTGATATGTTCAAAATATAAACACATTGAGGCCAACACCTTTCCCTCCTAGTCTCTAACAATTTCACACACTCCTATTTTTTTTTGTTGATACATTTATCGATTCATCCCAGTTGTCTTTATTACCTCACGAGGGGTTTCAGTCCATTTCGGGATCACTGTAGCACGTTCTTGTTCAACGTTATTTCTCATATTTTATGCAACTCTTCAAAAGTCCTCTAATGACTTCTTAGCACTTTGTACTAACGGGGATTGATGATGAGTGAGATACCCTCCAAATGCAAGTGTATTTCTTAGGATCCATACTCTTCTAGCTATTGTGGCCACCAATTCAACATTCTCCTCTTCAAGTTTCTCCACTACCCTGTTAAATCTAGGCAGGACATCATCTGCTTTCCTCAAGTATTTTTTAATTTTTCAAAAAAAATCAGCCCATATATCATTGGATGACGAACATTTCCACAGAATATGGCTAAAGGTCTCCATATCCAACCCACAGATAGGACAAAGTGGATCATTCATTATCTTCAAAAAATATGTTCTTTTATTGGCAGCAAATTGTTGCATTGCTTCCATAAGAACATCTTCACCACCCCCAGCACAATAATTTGTCACATCCTCTCCCACATATTATTAAACATGGGGCTTTTGAATTGTCTCCTTCTATTTTCATCTTCCTTTCTTTTTCCAGATGATTGGCAACTTTTACCAAAAACTCCACATTTGACATTCCAATCCAAATTAGTTGATCATGTTTTCTATTGGGGCTTATTTCTAGGCTACAAATCCTTTTAACTTCCTCTCCGTTTAAAACCTCATTGGTTTTTGTAATGTTGGGATCAACTTGTACATCAAGTTTGTAACGGAATAGGATCCCATTAACCATGAAAACTTCACAGAAAAAAGGATAGATCATACCAAAAAAAAAAAAAAAAATCACCATCAAGAGTGCACTAACCTTGAGAATCGGCCATTCCATAGGTTATGGGCTTGTTTGATTTTTCTTCTTCTTCTCTCCTCTTAAGATGTAGAACATGCCTACCAAGGGAGGTGATGAAGCCTTCAAGTCTTTTCTTCAATAATTGAATCTGACCAGGAGAGTGGGTTCTCAAACTCTTAAGAAAACTAGAACTCAATTGTATTCTAGTTGCGAATACATAAAATCTAGAAAGCTATTGCCCTCAATTGTGTGTAATACTCAATTGTATGAGTTGTGTGTTTATGCCTTCATTAGGCACCTCTATTTATAGGCTTGGGTTCCTTGGAGAGGTAAGAGAGGGTAATACAAGTAGTACTAGAATTACCCAGCCATTGGGAGGAGTTGGAGTACTCCTCCCCATGTAGCTAGGGCTAAGGCTCCCACCCAAGCCCATTCACTCCTAGAAAATGCATGGGCTTGGGTTTTATCCGTAGCCAATGCTCCTTTATCCGTATCCATGTCTTAGCCCCAATATCTCCAGAACTAGCCACCTAGGAACTAAATTCATTGGCCTTGTGTTAGAAATAAAACATGGCTATAATAATAAAATTGTCAATTTTCATCATCTTAAAGGGTGATCTAAAGGAAAAATATAACTAACTCCAATAGGCTTGTGACACATGTCATGTCATGAGTTGTCACAAGTTACTTTCAATTACAATTAATTCGATTAAATAATTGTAATTGAACTCTAGTATATACTTTTTATCTATTCAATTAATCCCTTAGACAATACTTATGTGTGACACATAAATTCTTTCTATGGAATAATCTATAGTTGAATTAAAGTCAATTAAGACTGTCACTTTAATTCACTATAGATTAACATTAAGTACCCAATTTAATCACTTGACCATTCTTTGTACTTTGTAAAATCTCATTTCAGTACGTGCATAAAAGTTTTACAATCGAACTCAAACAAAAACAAGTAGACCTGAGATTAAGAACGATCAATCCCATCAAATCTATCTCAAAGGTAAATTCTTTATTCCTTTAAT
Source organism: Corylus avellana (assembly GCF_965113065.1). Lineage (NCBI taxonomy): Eukaryota > Viridiplantae > Streptophyta > Magnoliopsida > Fagales > Betulaceae > Corylus > Corylus avellana. Next base: position 18,542,176 of record NC_142496.1, read on the forward strand.
TCAATTAAAGGAACTGGATTTCTTCTTAGAGATAGAGTTCCTACAATACTAAATGCGATCACACAACACATCAACAATTTTGACCGCAATAAGGTTTCACACTCAAATGTATCAAAGTGGCCTCCGCTTTACATGTGAGTCCACGACCTCCTTAAGATTTAGAGTAAGTGGCATAAGTAGTCCTGAGTGTACATTATTCTTTAGATAGTGTTAAGAAAAAGAAATTATGGCCCGTTCAATGCATTGTATACTAATACATCATCCAGAAGTCAACAGATCACATGATCAAGATAGATCATCACAGTTGATGTGTTATGGTCTTCCCAATGGAATGTCCAATTCCATTAACGACCACAAACAATGATTATCAGCTACAAGAGTTTATCACTAAAATCTTATGTGTGATAATATCATTACTCACTTCTCATAACAATCAGTTTGCTAAATATGAACAATTAGTTTCTATATCAAAAATTTAGCATTTTCTTCATATTTAATTTCTACCCCAATGCTTTAATTATCAAAAATATACTTCTATATCAAAAATACTTCTATATCAAACATACTTCTTAATTTCAATTAGAATTCATGATCAAATACGCTCTAAGGTATTTTTTCCAGACAGGAAAATCTAGATCCATCAAACTTAAAGTTTACAAAACAAGAAAATAATTATGTTACAATGTAAATAAACCATCGAAATCCTAATTCCTTTAGCCAATCCAAGGAATAACTCCAAGACTAAATCAATAAGCTTTAAACCTTTCCAAAAAAACTAAACACTTGCTTTAGCAACCAATAAGTATCATATGAATTGAACTACATGTATGCCCCCTTATTTTGAAGAGCTTAGGACCAAATCATTAAAAACCCAAGTTCTGCCTAAATCATAATGAGTTCATCAATTATTCTTAAATATTAACCTATTGAAATATAAGCTAATTATTATTGTAAATTAAAATTAAGAGTCTAATGTTTTTTAATTAGGTTTTCTTTGTTTTCGAAATACAGCTTTGAGCCTGATCAAAAATACAAAAGTGCAAGCCATCATAGGGCCACAAAACTCTATGCAGGCAAACTTTGTCATCGATCTAGGGGAGAAAGCTCAGGTGCCCATTATATCATTCTCAGCAACAAGCCCTTTTCTTAATTCCCTTCGGAGTCCATACTTTTTTCAAGTCGCTCAAAATGACTCATCTCAAATGAAAGCTATAAGTGCAATTATTCAAGCTTTTGGATGGAGAGAAGTCGTGCCAATCTATGAAGACAATAATTACGGGGAAATAATACCCTTCTTGATTGATGCCGTCCAAGAGATTGATGCACGTATCCCTTATCGAAGTGTCATTCCTCCATTGGGTACAGAAGAACAAATTGGCCAAGAACTTTACAAGTTGATGACAATGCAGACAAGAGTGTTCATTGTGCACATGTCACACAATCTTAGTTCTCGGCTTTTCACCAAAGCAAAAAAGATTGGAATGATGAAAGATGGTTATGTTTGGATCATTACCAATGGGATAGCCAATTCATTTAATTCCATAGAACCTTCAGTCTTGGACTCAATGCAAGGGGTATTGGGCATAAAGACTTATGTTCCAAAAACAAAAAAGCTTGAAAATTTTACAATTAGATGGAAAAGGAAATTCCAACTAGACAATCCAAACTTTTTTTATGTTGAATTGGATGTTGTTAGCCTATGGGCTTATGATGCTGCTTCTGCACTGGCTAGGGCAGTTGAGAAAATTGGGATCACAAATCTTGGTTTTGAAAAGACAAATGCTTCAAGCAACTTAACTGATCTTGAAACTAGGGTCAATCCAAATGGTTCGAAACTTCGCGAAGCATTATTGGGTGCAAGATTTACAGGCCTTTCTGGAGAGTTCAGTCTTGTTAATGGGCAACTACAATTATCTACTTTTAAGATAATTAATGTGAATGGTAATGGAGAAAGGGAGATTGCATTCTGGACTCCAAAAAATGGGCTCACAAGGAAATTGAAATCGAAGAACCCAAACACTTATTCCACTTCGAAGAATAATATAGGACCTATTGTATGGCCGGGTGATTCAAGCTCTATTCCCAAAGGTTGGGATATTCCAACAAACAAGAAGAAGCTACAAATAGGAGTTTCAATACATGGTTTTAATAAATTTATCAAGGTGACATCTGATCCTAGCACTAACACAAAAAAGGCCACTGGGTATAGCATAGACGTCTTCAATGCTGTAATGGAAACATTGCCATACGCTGTTAGCTATGAGTTCATTCCCTTTGAAAACCCTGATGGTGGAAGCGCTGGTACTTATGATGATTTGGTCTATCAAGTATCTCTTGGGGTCGGTAAAAATCTTCTTACTATTTTTAACAACTAAGATAACATTTGAAAACAAAAACAAGACAAGTATAAACTATAAAATCGTTTATGCTACTGAAGAAGAAATTAACACAAAAATATTTCACTTCTCCATATATATTATTTTTGTTTATTCTTTTTCCTCTGGAATGCACTTTTTATCCAAACAAGATACTTATATATACATATATGTGAATAGATATCATGGAAGTAAATAGTTTTCTTGACAGAAATTCGACGCTGCCGTAGGAGATACAACAATCATAGCCAACCGGTCTAACTTTGTGGACTTTACATTGCCATACATGGAGTCTAGTGTATCAATGGTTGTGCCAGTCAAAGATAGCGGGAGAAAAAATGCATGGGTGTTCTTGAAGCCTTTAACTTTCGACCTTTGGATAACAAGCGGTTGTTTCTTTGTCTTCATAGGCTTTGTGGTATGGGTTCTTGAACATCGAATAAATGATGATTTTCGCGGGCCTCCATCGCATCAAATTGGGACAAGCTTGTGGTATGCCTTCTCCACCATGGTCTTTTCACATCGTAAGTTCCCTTTACCATGTTCTAATTTATTCTTATATGACACTAACAAGCGATTCAAATACTCAATACAAGGACTATGCACAATATACTATTGGGGATTGCACCCTAAATCCTAATGATTTTATGTTTATGTTGACATCAAATATTTGTAACGAATATATGTTTTATTTACTGATTAAAGGATTTGAGCATATGGCATATAAAATATCTTTTACATACTTGTCACCAAAGTTCATCATATTTATTATACATGTGAAAGGTCATAGGATTACATTGAATATGACTATGGGTATGAGTAACGTGGTTATCACACAAGTGGTATCCAAGAATGAGACCTATTATAGGTCGAAATTGTAACATCCCGTTCCAAATGGTATGATATTGTCCGCTTTGGGCCTTAGCCTGCATGCTTTTGTTATTGGGTTTACCCTCAAAAGGCCTCATACCATTTAGGGGAAACATGCTCTATATAAGCATATCTCATTTCTTACACCCAGGCGATGTGGGACTCCAGAATTACCCCTTTTTAGGACCTAGTGTCCTCGTTGGTGACCTTCATGGACTTGTGCATGTTCCTCCAATCTCAGGTTGGGCTTCGGCTTTGATACCATATGTAACACCCCGCTCCAAGTGGTATGATATTATCCGCTTATGGCCTCAGCTCGTACAGTTTTGTTATTGGGTTTACCCCAAAAAGCCTCATACCATTTAGAGAGAGTATGCTCTATATATGCACATCCACTTTCTCACACCTAGGCAATAAGGGACACTACATAAATAACCTCGATATGTTGGGTAATCGCATGTAGCATTGTGGGAATGCCTTTTCCAGGAGGGAATCCAAATCTTTTGTCAGAAGACAAAGAGACAAGAAATTTTCCCTTAAGATAGATTTTATGGATATTATTTTCTAAGTCTTCGGCCAAAGCATTTTGGTTGGCATGCCAAAATATATACATGTGCTTTCACAAGTATGAGAACAACGTAAAATTCAGTGACTCAAGGATAAAGAGGTAGAGAATTAAGTGGTAGTATCCTTAGCCTTAATTTTACTACGGAATATTTCATGGAGTGATCATAAGTCAACATTAAGTAAGTCAAATGAATTAATTGTTTAATCAAAAATATTTATTGGAGTGTAATCACAATTATTTAGTGGAATTAATTGTGATTAAAATATTGTTGCGTAACGAATCTCGGGGAGATATGATTATAGACATATTTAAGCCAATAATTATTTTTCTCTTTAGGTCCCTCACCAAGCTGATGTAATTTAACTAAAAATAGGTTTTCTTATTTATTAGGTTCCTTGTTTTATTTATTTAAAACATGGGCTAGAGAGATACAGTGCAGAGATGCACGTATGGAGAATCGGGCATGAGATAAAACCTAGAGATCCAAGGATCAAGTAGAACGCATGAGGCCAGGGAAAACTCCCTCGCCCTATGCGTTGCTTGGTAATTGAAGGGACTTGGCTAAGATAAAACCCAGAGCCCAAATCCCTAGGGAGGCACATGAGGCCAACAAAATTTTTCCTGGCCCCATGCATTACTTTAAGGAGAAGTGGAAGTTAGGGTTTTCGCAACCCTAGTTGTCCACCTCAATCCTAGTGAAGCTAGGATTAGCTTCTCCTAGTTCTAATTAAATTAGAATTAGCACTTGTCCCACATTGTTTAAATCTCCACATCTGCTAGCATGCTAAGCCTACAAATAAAGAAGAGCCTAAACTCTCAAGAGTCAAGTAAGAGCCCACACTCTTTTGGTTATTATCAGTCATTGGTGAGAAGATCTAGAGGTCTTATCATCCCTAAGATCTGTCGTGTTCTTGGAGAAAGAAGAAAAGCAAAAAGATTTTTGCCCAAAGCTAGGTGTGGCCATTGATATCCAAGTAAGTATTCTTCATCTTGTGATTTAATTTTAAATAGCAACAGTTCTTCACATGTTCTTCATAAAAATGTTCTTGGGGATGAGAATTTGTATTTTCCGCTGTAAAAATCTCTCATTTGTACACTTATTCCCAACATATACCACCTTCACACACTTGCATGGCTATTACAAATCTAAAAACTTCTTTCATAGAAACCAAAAAGTATGGAATTTTCATTCTTCTAGAATAATTTACTACTTATCCAGCCTTCTTTTCCAACAAGGATGGAGTGTGTTGTGGCGCAAAGCAACGCTAGTAAATAGGAGTGAGGATTGAAACTTGACATCCTGGAATTCCAAGGTTGCTTGAAACCTAACAAATTTCTTGATTAGGTAGTTGCTATTGGAGAGATCTTGGACTTTAAAGAAGTACTTGATAATCGAAGAGTTCCTTTGGTGGCAACCAAATTCAAGGGAAGAGTTGATGTGTGGTGGCAGTAAGTAAAGTAAAGTAGAGTGCAACAAAAAAAGGAGATGATCAATAGCTGAGAGAAATTATTAAAGCAAATGAAGGCTGCATTCTTGCCCTATAATTATATGAGGACCCAATACGAATACATGGCGGAGTTCTACAAGCTAGTGGCTCGAGTGGATTTGGTGGAGTATGATGATTAGTTTGTTTCATGGTACATTGGAGGCATACGACAACAATTCCAAGATTCTTTAAATTTCTTTGACCCTATTAATGTATATGAAGCATATCAAAGAGCTTACACCTATAAAAAGACGTTGTTTAGGAGGCCTTTGAGATTGATAGGAGGAAGAGTTAGTGGGTAATAACGGCACTAGTTCCACACCCCCTACATGTGGTGTAACCCAAACCTACACAAACTAGAGGAAAGCCAAATGTGCAACATAATAAGGCAGCTTCAACGAGCACATCCCTATGTTGCTTTAAATTTGGTGAATCGGGTTATAGGGTAGTGGAATGTACAAAGGGTGATCGGTATGGAAAAGGCCTATTTATTGAATCCGGGGAATATATAGATGAAGATGCCTTGGTTGATTTTGAATAATGGCTTGAATTTGATGCTGAAGAGGTGATCGATGAGGAACGTTTTCAGATGGATGAAGGTCCTTTCCTGGTAGTTAGGAGAGCATGCTTTACACCCCGTACGTAAGGTTGAAAGGGAAGATTGGAGGTGTAACAACATCTTCAAATCTACTTGTACCACAAGAGGTAAGGTTTGTAGGCTCGTGATTGATTCAAAGAGCTATGACAATGTGGTGTTTGAAGAGGTCATACATAAATTGGAGTTTAAGATGGAGAAGCAACCTTGTCCTACCGATTGGCATGAATTAGTAAAGGAAAAAAGGTGACGGATTTTAAATGTTCTCTAGTATTCTTTTCCCTTTGGTCTAAATATAGGTATAAGGTGTGGTGTGATGTAATTGCCATGGATACTTGTCATTTTCTATAGGTGCACCATGGCAATATAATAAGGTTGCCATGCATCATTGGATGATAATGTGAACATTATACTCCTACCAAGCAAGGAGGTGAAGCCAAAACCCTTAAAAGGAGATGGTAAAAATAAATTATCAAGGAATTTGTTGATGAGATATTTCCAACACTACTCTAAGATGGTTTGCGTGTTTTTGATGATCAGTCGAGTAGACTAATATGTCTTCAAATAAAATGACCATTAACCAATACAGGTAATTGTGAAATATATTATTCATCAAGTCCCTAGAAATTGATGGTGTGTTAGCCAACTTGAATGACATGACCAAAAACTGCTAATGGACATACCAGGTCTTGATTGTTGTATTTTCAATGTCTTCACTTTGTATATTCAATTGATAGTGCCTTGATCGAAAGTCTTTTTTTGTAAAGAAACTCGTTCATTTCGATTGATCAAGTAGGTAGTCGGTCCTTGGTAAGGAATACTTGTTATTTACCATTATCGAGTTCAACTCTTGAAAATCTATGCACGTCCGGATAGTATCGACTTTCTTCTTTACAAACAAAATGGATGCTCCCCATGGAGACACACTGATGCAGCAAGACGTTGTGGGTTGCAAAGATAAACAACAAGAAAGGAGGGATAAATATCGCTTAAACCTTGAGTCTATCAAAGATCTAAGAAATCTTCTCAAAACGCTAGAGTCTATTTAGGGTTTGAAGGAAAATAATGAAGAAACTCAACTCTAAGGCTTCTTATTGATAAAAACTGAAAGATAATCAAAAGCTACATTCTTGGGGTTTATAAGCATGTATTTATAGCCCCCAAAATCCTAACCTTAGTACTAAATAAAAAAATAAGTCAGTTTAAACTTTTATGACTAATCCGGTCCGGACGGCTGCAGATGAAGCTCTCAGGAAGTCACTTCATTCCTCTCATCCGAACAGTTGCAGACGAAGCACTATGGAATTCAACTTCATGTCTCAGGAATTACTATGGTGACTTTCTAGGAGTGTCCCGTCCCTCTTTATGAAATCCCTAGCTTTCTGGTCTACATCATCCTCCCCAGGTTGAAGAGAATTCGCCATCGAATTCACACCCTCATCATACGAGCTGCTAGTGAATGAAACTCGAGCAATGACCTTCCTCATAAAGCTCTTAGGGGGTAGGACAACATGGTAAGTGTTAGGATTATGCAACCAGCTGCCCCCGTGGAGAAAACTAAAATTTTCACCCAAACACCTATATTTCATCCAATACAAAGGACCAAAAAAAAAATCTCACATTTCCACCTATTTTTAGCCAAATGCAAAACAAAACAGAAAATTGAAGCCAAAACTTCAGCACTCGATTGATTCTCAAACAAGAAAATCAAAATCAAAAACTCAGCCAAAAATCCCAACAATCCCTCCAAGAACTACTTAAAACCAAAAGAGAATTAAGCAAAAGAAAGGAATTAAAGCAAAAATTAAAGAAGGGGAGGAGTTTCACCTTGTTGAATGAACACTATTTGAGCCTTCCTCTCTCTCTCTCTCACCAAACAAAAAAAAAAAAGGATTTTTATTATGTATTTTCATTTGTTACAAAAAAAAAATCAAAACACTTGTAAAAAAATAAATAAAAGAGTATGGTCCTATGTATACACACAAGAGGAAGGAGACATGTTCTTCGATTTTGCAGACTGTAAAATCAACTCCATGCTCGAGGCCATTCCTCCTTTGATGCAGCATTTAAGAGTTAAGGGGAGAAGATTTTCATTGTTCTAGGGAGATAACAAGCAGAGAAGAAAGAGAAAAAAATGAACTATGAAATCGTCCTCTGCAGAGAGCTTCCTTCCCATGAAGCTTTTTGCAAAAGCCCTTTAATTAGAACGGTTAACATTTTTTTTTTTTTTTTTTGGTTTTGGAGGGGGTGTGCCTCTTCCTTTCTTTATTTTAATTTAAACACTCAATAACCTACTACTAATCATTTTGTCAAGTAGAACATTCTCCTCTCAAGAAAGAAAAATAGGGACAACCACTAATGTCCCCTCCAAAACCTAGTTTCTTGTGCTACAAAAAATTTTAAGCAAATTTTTATTATTATTATTAAAAATAAAATCCAAATGTAAAGGGTCTAACACCCTTTCATGTCAAACTACTACCAACACCTTATATCTTTTATTCAATCCATATGGACAAGTCTTCCCTTTATTGACCCCCCTTGGTAGGAAATGGGTGTAACATCCTTTAATTTTGGAACTATATTTCAAGTTGACAAGTCTCCACGTTTTTCTTCCTCTTGCTCTTCTTCCTTTATTTTCCTCCATGTTCTGCTTACAGTTTTTTCTTCAAATGCAAGAGGCTCTTCCTTTTTTAATTCTTAATACTAGAATGTACGACATCTAGTATTCTATGCACACCAATCTTCCATGGGCTTTTCGCTCTTTTTGACTATGGCTCTTGCTCAATTTCACCAATTAATGGTATATATGTAATGCCCTGGAAATTAATCAACTAGTAATTAATTCCACGATTCATCTCCCAGCCTTATCCCACTCCGAACAAGACTTAGGGACCTCTATTCCTCGAAAGAGAGGATACTAAACATCGGAAATAAAAGATTCTATAAACATAATCGTTACAACCAGAGCATCTACCAAAGAATATCAAAGTAGCTGAAATCATACTATACACATCATCATCTTTACAAGGGATTCATGTTATGCCTTAACATGCAGACATGCATAAAAGCTCTAAGGTCTACAACATAACTCAAAAGTACTAGTTACCATGAGTACCCCCCTAAGCTTGCAATAAGTCCTCAAGCATCTCCCGGGTTAATCCTCCACAATAACCGGAAGCTTCGCGGTATCCGCCTCTGCTAAACTATCTATAACCACATAGTTGTACATATGGAGAAAAAAGGAAAATAATACAAGCGTAAGTCCGATGACTTAGTGAGTATAAATGCACATGACGTACCCATCATTAAATAGTGAACTCAGTTGTTTATAAAGTACATGCAACATTATGAGATGATAGTTTATCATGGATGTGATATAGATATATGATATATGCATATGATATAGAGTAACAGTAATAGTTCAACCGTATGGTCTACCCGAAATATTACCCCTTTTCAGCAGGGTTGGCCCTGTCCCGAGGGACCTGTAATACAACACCAATGTCCCGGATATTGTACGCTACCGTACATAACATTAGTAGCACGACCGAGTTTGACCTTAGGTCGCCCACACCACTAATGATGTCCATCCTATAGTGACCATCCATTAGGGAATGGCTGCGCCTTGGTCACGAAACCATTGGATCCAAATCCCACACACACACATTTGACCATAAAGTTAACCTATATAGTAAGCCCATGGGCGTTATCTCACACGTACTGGTGTACCATGTCATACGATGCAATTAATCTTATCAGTCTTTTGCATGCATAGTTTTACAAGTCTCATCATTATCTTGTTAATTAACATACGTTTTCGCAAAAGAGAGTTCATAGTAGTTCTAAAATGTATTTCATGAGAGTTGCAAAATATGCATGTTTGATATATATAAAATAGATGTGCAATGCGGGAAAAGTGACAACAAGCATCCATGTGAGTTTGTACTCACCCGGGTCATAAGGCTCCTCCATAAAATTCCCTTGAGGCTCCATAACCTTGAATACTGAGAAAAGACCTATCATTAATTCTAAATCCAACTAAAACAAACCTAGAACATGAAAATAGAGGTTATCGAACGACTGGCCAAAGTGGCGTTCCCTGGAACGCTTTTGACCCTACTTTCGGGTCCGTAGCCGTACGTTTACCCAGAAAGCTCGTACATCCGGTCTCGTGGTCGTACGTTCGCTCAAAGAGTTTCAGGTAGAACCTCATTTGGTTCAATCATCCTCCTATCCTCCCAAACTAGTTCTAAAGCTACCAAACGGATTCCTAGGACCTCCTATCTCAAAACAACACCTCCATGCAAAGGGAAATAAGTCCAACAAGAATTACACGCTAACCCAACATGAATCAAGATAAAAGGCATAGCTAAAAGCTACAAACTACCAACTAGGCTAACTACGGAAAAGCATTTAAACAGCATAACAACTAAGGAACAAACTAAGCTTAGAAGATTACCTCCTTGAAGCAAAACCTCCAAGAATCACCTCTCCTTCTCCAAGAACTCACACAATCCTCACAAAACACTCACACAATGGTTTCTGAGAGCCTGGGGGCGAAAATAAGTGTGAAAGGGTGAGGAATAGGGGGTATTTATAGGTGAGAAAAAGCAGAGGGCACTTACCGACTATTATGAAAAGTAGCGGACGTTCGGTACTATAGGGGCATACGTCCGGTACTATTTACCTAGCGGTCCAAAGGCTATAGCGTACATCCAGGTATATCCAAGGGTATTCCAAAAGTAACATACATTCGTGTGCTCCCCAGCGTACGTTCGTGTACTATTGGTAGAGTATGGCGTACTTTTGTCAGCGTTCATCCGATGGTCCCTATGCGTACGTCCTCTACTACAGACAAGAGCGTACGTCTGGCAATCCTAGCGTACGTCTGGTCTGAAAGTCCAAATTCCCAAAATGTCCTTCCAGTTATTCCTATTGACCCAAAGTGCAAATTAACCCTCTAACTAAGCTACCTAAAGCTTAGTTAATTAGTTGGGTCACTACAATATATCCCTCCATGTTTTTAAGACATGATTGCATGTTATCTTTTGGTTCCCCCAATTTACTTCTCATGTGATTGGAGCTCACCTCAAAGTCAATGATCCAATCTTCATCATAACTGACTACTTCCGGTTTAGTCTCTGCCAATGGTGTTTCCTCCAACTTAACTAAAATAGCACTTGCTGTTATTTCATTTGAAAGTTACTATCTAGACTCCCAAGTACACCTAGAGAGGGGGTGAATAGGTGTATCTCACAAATAATGCAGAATTAAAAATTAATGCATGCAAACAGTCAATCACCAAAAATATGTAAAACAGTAAAGCATATGGACACAAGTATTTTTGGTGACGAAGTGGAAACCTGAAGAATTCTTCAAGGAAAAAAAACACTTCGGGACATTAGACCCAGGAGATCATTCACTATAGAAGAATGAGATTACAAGTTGCTCACACTTACAAAACCTTTGTAGTTGACACAAACCTATCTAGACAAGTAACCCTTCTTGCCTTTTATAGCGGTAGTTCCCCCATGACCTCTGGTACTTCTTCTATTGACCTTCCTTGCCAGAACCTCTAACAAGCTGCAAGTTATCACAATTGTTTGACACATGAGTTGCTAAAAATAAATTACAGCACAACTCTAGGAGAGTATACAGACGAAGCTCATGTACAAAGACCTCTCCTAGCACACAAGGAAAAACTCACTCAAAGAACTTAGGATTTTTCTCTCAATTTTGTGCTTCTGCCCTCTGTTTTCCTTGATCAAAATGAGCAGCATGAGTGCTCTATTTATAGGCAGAAATGAGGATACCCTTCAGCTGAGTTAGGTGAGCTTTGCTGGCTAGCGTTCGGACGGTGCTACTGGGCGTTCGAACGGCCTTGGCTTCACATGCTGAAGTGGCGACAGGTAGACAACTTTTCTTGGATTCTTGCAAGCATTTACTCCACTGAGCTGTCCACTCTCCAACTACCGTTTGAACGATGACTTCTAGCATTCGAACGCGGCACACATAATGGCCACATACTCCCATGTTTCCTGCGAGCATTTAAGTTGCCTGCCACAGTCAACTCTCCACTGACTAACTACCATTCGAATGGTGCTTCGAATGCGGCTAGGTTAAATGTACTGCTGACACATGGAAACCCTAGCATTAGTGTATCAGGCTGAACACTTAGCAAAATTCTGCATCGCCACTACCGTTCAGACGGCTAACGAACAAAGCTCTTGGGTTAAAGTAATGAGAATGCTGCACGGGACTCATGTTCAAACGGCCATCAAATGGCTAGCGACGGAGCTCTCAGGTTGAAGTACTAGAAGTCTTCATGAAGCCCCACGTTCGAACGATCTGTGAACAAGAAGCGAACGGAGTTAATTTTAGTAACTCCTTACTAAAATAATCAAGCCCGAGATTTAGAATAATCAATTCCTATTAAATTTATCTCAATGGAATATTCCATTTCTCTTTCATCATTATAATCAAATTGATCATGAATTCCATATTGAGTAGTGTTCCCACAATGCTATATGTGATCATCAAATACATCGAAATTTTAAATAGGAAAGATCTCACTCTTAAATGTATTCAAGTGACCTACACTACAAATTTGAGTTCACATTCGTCTCAGAATTGAGAGTCCATGCTATAAGCAGTCGTGAGTTAAAGTTATTCAATTGACAATAGTATGTAGAATAACAACTTGCACAGTGCATTTCAGTGCATTATAACCACACCAACATATTAATCAAAAGTCTCCACTTTCGTGATTAAGATAGACCATCATGATTGATATGTTATAGTCTTATCAAATAGAATACATAGTTCCATTAATAACTATGAACTAAGGTTTATTGACAAGGTATTATGGCTTAGATCTTCTATATAATGATCTTATTAACAAGCCTAAACCATATTCAACATAACATAAGGACTACATATGGATAAGAGAAATGATAGAATTCATTCTTTTTCAACCATCTCCATTGTGAATGAATGAATCCATAATTGAATTTGTGTGGGGTCTACATAAGTCCATAAATCTAATGGTTGATCTATTGAATTTGTAAATACATATGGTTTAAAGATGGTTTAAAGATGGTTGTGTAACATGCCTCTATGCATAAATATTACACACATGTATATAATGATATGTCAAATGTTCTAATAAAACTCAAAAAATAAACAACTTTATTCATAAACTAAAAATGGCATACACATCATATTAAATTTAAGGACATTATCCCTAACATGGTTAGCATACATAGAATTGCTTTGCTTGTTGGGGGACGTGAGGAGATTTAAAATTAATAGTACTATAGTCTATAGTAATAAAATTTTGAGCAATTAGTTGTTATTATTGACTCTTCGAAGAATTAGTTAGAGTATTGTTAATCTATTTATTGTTATAATGAATTAATGTCAATATTTTTTGCTGTTGAATTATTTCTCTTGATTAGTTGTTGATTGTCAAGTGAGGTTGAAGCTCTATAGGTGTCGGCCTTTGTCACGTGTCTAGCTTTACAATTGGATTAGTGGCTTGACAACTATATATACTTGGATTAGATGCGTTTGAAATTTCATACATACGCAATTATGTTCATTCCTAAAACCCTTTTGCATTTAATTAACAGGGGAGCCAATGTTAAGCAACTGCGCTAGGTTTGTGGTGATTGTATGGGTTTTCGTGGTGTTCATACTCACTCAAAGCTATACTGCAAGTTTGACGTCACTCTTAACAGTTCAACAGCTGCAACCAACTGTTATTGATGTCAACGAGCTTATTAAGAATGGGGAGTATGTTGGATACCAGGAAGATTCTTTTGTTTTAGGAATCCTAAAAGAAATGAAATTTGACACAAGTAAGCTTCGGCGATATAATTCTCCATATCAATGTGATGAGCTTCTATCCAAAGGAAGTGCAAATGGCGGTATAGCTGCTGCTTTTGATGAAATCCCTTACATGAAGCTTTTTCTGACAGAATATTGCTCAAAGTATATCGCCGTTCCATTAATATACAAAACTGATGGCTTTGGCTTTGTAAGCTATCTTGTTTCTTATGTGCCTGTGTTTGTGTATGTATGCATGCATGTTGTTTCTATGTAGATTATATCTTATTTTTATGATGTGCAGGCCTTTCAAAGAGGTTCCCCTCTTGTCGCTGATGTTTCAAGGGCAATCTTAAATGTGAGAGAAGGAGGGAAAATGAAAGAGATTGAAAATGCATGGCTAGGGAAAGATTCTAATTGTTTAGACTCCAACCCCCAAGTTCCTTCTAATAGTCTCAGCCTGGCAAGCTTTTGGGGCCTATTCCTCATTGCCGGTGTTGCTTCCTCATTAGCCATCATCATCTCTGTGTGCATGTTCCTTTACAAGGAGAGGCAGCAAATCTTGATGCATTTTGATTCAGAAGGCTCATTAGGGAGAAGAATTAGGCATACATTAAGAATCTTTGACAGAAAAGACCTCTCCTCGCATATTTTCAGAAAGAGAGCATTTGAAGACAAAAGTGAACTCCCACCAAACACAAATTGCCCACCAAGTCCATCAAACCATTCAACACACGAGGAATCCCACTTGGCTTTCTTTGGAGATGCAGGAACACCTTGTAGAGAATATGCTAATCTCAGTCCAAACGATCAAGTGTCTCAACCAGAAGCCCTTATTGAGATAATTGTCCTCCCAAATCAAGAATCCCATGAATAGATTACGAAAGCACTTAATATGCATTTTAAATATATATTAAATGTAAGTAATTGTAGTTCCAACTAATTCTGTGTGTTCTGCTAGTATGCCACATTTGTTCGGAATACAACGTTGGTAATTTCTTGACCGGTTTTCACCATATCACAATGGCCAGTACGTAGTGAAGAATTGATGTTCCTAAAAATTGCCTTTCTTTCCCAATAGCATGTCCATTAACTGATCATTTATGTTTTCAGGTACTAATATGTCGGAAACAAGCTCCTTTCATAGTAGCTTATGTACGAAGCATAAGAAATATAGTTGTTAGTTTAAGGATAAATGCTCTAGGGGTTATCCAAAGTGGTGGTCAAAAGGCGGGAATTGCATTAAACCGCTAACCACTTTTGAAGGCGTTTAGGAAAAACCTCTAACCGCCTAGGCGGTTACGGTTAGCTGTTTTAGGTTTTTCCAAAACCTCTAACCGCTAATTGTTAACCGCCTATATATAAATATAATATGATACATTTTATTTCTATACATGAAACGATGTTTTTGTATTTAAAATTTTAAATATATATAAAAATTTAGAAACGATGTCATATGTAGTATGATATTATTGTATTACCATAGAAACAACATCGTTTTGCTTTTTTTTCTTTTTTTTTTTTTTCTTTTAAAAAGCGGACTAACGGCTAACCGCCGGTTAATCGCCTAAGCGGTTAGCAAAGACGATTAGTGAATTTTACTACCTTTTCACCTCTAAATGTAAGTGTCTAATATCGAACCATCCGTAACTATTTGTGTTCATATCTCTCTCTTGCTTCTGCTATTATTTTCGTATTTTATATTTTCTCACAAACTTCAACATAGTATCATAACTTCATTATATTTCAATACTTTACACCATACCATAAATTTTTTATTGGTTGTAAAAGAAAGATTGAGTTATACAAACAATTCTTGCACCGTCCCAAAAAAAAAAAAACATTTGTACAACTTTTCTTTTTTTTTCTAATTAAAAAGGGGGAGAAAGGGAAAACATTTGTATAACTGATATAAATATTATACCACATAAAAATTAAATTACTCTATTGTGAACCTTGTCTGGTTTGGGTATTGGCAATGAGAATATAATAGAAAGACTTTAGTGTGGAGATATCCAATCATCTTTGATGCCAGCATATATATTTTCATAAAATTATCACTTTACGCCTTTGCTTTCACTTCCTAATTCCTAACTAAAGTTCATAGATGCCTCCCCTCCAAACAATGTGAAAGGCTCTTGGAGAGAGACAAAAAAGAATATGACATAGACCTATACAGCTTCTGAGGAGATACTAACTGTTGAGAAGAACATGATGCATATTGGTTACAAAACTTTCCTAACACGCTTTCATTTTTATACACAAGCATTAATTTACAAGAGATATCATGATGGTAGATATTTTGCAAGACACTCTTTCAATTTTTGCAAAGTTACAGGCTTTGACACGAATGAGTCCATACCATTTGCCAAACACTCATCTGCACTCTCTGCCAATGCATTTGCTGTCATCTGCATTTCTACCAAATGTTTAGTTAGTGGATGCTTCAGAGTACACACTCACATGTTTGTATATGTATGTAATTTAAACAATGATAACACTGATGGTAATGGTTTTAAAAAAATCTAACAAATAACATAAGCATCTACATCAGAAGTTGCAGAGAGTGAAGATCATTGAATAGAAGATCATTCCTTTGAGAAGTCAATCCGTTTGTCAAATGTGAAAATTAAAACTTCTTTATTATTTGGTGTGTGGTAGAACTATGCTTAGAAAGGATCACTCATGCAGAAATTTTAATCATCAAATTAGGACCCAACAGTTGATAAATTGAAGCTGATCAATGCCACTATTAAACAGATAAAAAGAGGATAACATCACAAGTATCGGCTAAATTCAGCTAGTTGACAAACCATGTAGTTGAGTTTTATATATATACATATATTGCAGGCAAATAAGATTTGAGGTGCTCACCGCTATGATGGGTCTCCGCTTTGCAGATGGTGTAGATCCCAGACCATTTTGTAATGAATCCAAAGACAACAAAGCTTGGTCAATTCCTGCCTTCACTGCAGCATCCCAATTGCCAGTTTCCTCAAAAGAACGAATTAGTCTTGTAGCTTGAAGGCCATCCATAACTGGCATGCAGACATCCTGAAAAAATTCAAATATTACACAATTACCAAAAACTAAAAATTCTTGTGCCCAAGACAAACCAACAAGGCCTTTAGCATTACAGCTAATTTTGAGTTTCCTGTATTTCAATCAAGCTGTACTGTCTATGTTTATGATGATGCTTAGTTGTCCCTTCTATTGTATAACAGAAAAGATGCATGTCTTCTAGAAAAAGCCCCACCCTTCTAGCTTAATCAGAACCATGTTTACAGTTGCTTTGAGGCCAAGCACTTGGCCATTGTTTGGACACCACATGTTGTACATTCAAATGTGTGTAGTCTCTCACTGTATCTTTTAAAGTTTTAGAATGGAAAGCCTTGAAAGAAATATACTCAAGTTTGTTATCACAGAGGCAGGCACCTATTTCGCTAGTTCCTATTTCGATACCAAACTAAAGATTGAGTTTCTAGAATCACGATAAATGGGGGAAGCAAGAGATCTTAGGGATAGTTTGGGAGAACTTGAGCATTTTTAAGAGCTACGACCTTGCTGAGAAGCTGCAAGCATGTTGGAAAGAAACTTTTGGCTGCTTCTCAAAGCTGCCTAAAAAAACTGTCCTTTTACAAAATCAACAAAGCACCTTTCAGTTACCAAGCAACTTGTAGGCAACGTATATTTTTCGAAGGCTTATTGTTCAAGTAGCCCCATCAAACAGACCCTTATTGTTCTAGATCGTCTTTTACTGTTCATGCTTATTACCCTTGCAAATAGAGAGTGGGAAGGATGGATGTGTTGTGTCTATTTGTCCTGAAACATGACTGACACCAAGTCAAATGAAGGCAACTGTAACCGAACAAAAAATTTGGCTTTCAAGAAAGTACCATGAGAATGAGATCGTAATTATGATGCTGAACTGCGCACACAGCTTCAACTCCATTATTCACCACATCTATGCTATGGCCTAACAGCTTCATCATTGACTGTGTCACCATTACGATGGTCTTGTTATCTTCAACAAGAAGGATCTTAGGTTTTAATGTTGATTTGGGTACTTCTGTACTGCTGCTAGAAACGCACTGGGAACTTGCATCAGATTTCTCCTGCCTCTGACATGTTCCTTGGGGTTCTCTTGTCTTTGCCACTACAGCGACTTCTCTGCTTGTTTCTTTGTGATGAGTGGAATCTATAATAGGATTTTGGAACTGAGAACTTGTGTCATCTTGACACTGTTTGCCTCTACAAACTGTATCCTGGTTAGTAGGGTCTGGGCTATGGCTTGATGAACTCTCTGGTTGACATAGTGTCTCTGCATCATCAACCACAGAACATGCCTCCTCAACTGAAGCTGTCTCCTTTGATCTGACACTATTAGAGGGAAATGAGTAAGAATTGTCTGAGAACCCATTGAGTTTATGTGACCTAGTATACCCCATATTAGTCCTGCTGGACCCATTAGACGAGAATAGTGAACCCAAAGTGCGAGGCTGAAATTGGAAAAATCTCTCAGTAGCTTCATCAGTTGCCGCATTATGATCAGCCATATCTGAGAGCTCATCAGGATCATCAGAATTATCAGATGCGGTTGAAACCTTGTATGGTAGTACAAACGTAAAAGTCGACCCACAATGTTCTTGGCTCGACACCGTAAGATGACCTCCCATCAGCTCAACCTATTTCAAATACTTGAAATTTTTAGGAAGGAGGAAGAAAACTTCGTTTCATCAAGAAATCAAATTATTTAACTACAGTAAAATGATGAGTTAATGTTTACCAGAGAAAAAGGAATTGAACATGAATATCATACACAATGATCCATTTTGAATATTTGCTTGTTCAAGGCTCAGCATAAATGTGCTCTAAGACTAGAAATACAGAACGCTAGCCTTGCAGTGAAAGTGAACTTGGAAGGGCTGCAAAATCTGAAAATAGAGCTAACCACGTCCCCTATTTTTCTAGTCTGAGAGAATCTCTACATTAATTGAAAGACTAGAATGCCAAAATCCAACTAATTTGATATGAATCAGAGTAGACTTCACAGAGTTTGAAGTCTTCATAAAGAGTTGGACCAATATATATAGATCCAGAAAAATGAGCTTCCAACATGGACTTAGTGTTTAACAACCATTAGCATGCTATTCTTACTATATGCGGTCCGTTCTTCATTGCTAATTATAACTTAAAAAGCCTTCCTTATTGATCAAGAGGTTTTGCACCATTGGATCTCTCAGCGGTTCTGAGAGCATCATTCAAGCAGTCATATTTTTTTGGGTTTTAGAGGATTCACCTCAATATTTGGTCTTCGTACAATGCAGTTGAACCAAAAACCTAAGAACCATGAGTTGCACAATATTGAACAAGAAATTTGTTTTTTACCAAAAGAAGTTGAAAAAAAAAAAAAAAAAAGGAACTTGCCCTTGACTTCTCATCTTTCATGCTACAGTGACAACTTGGTTGAATGTTTCAGTGATCTGCAATATTTAGCAGAGCTAGTGTATAAAATCTCTACTCTAGTAATCATGTATTCTTTTGATTTCAATTATTCAAGGGATAACAATTAATAAGAAAATTTGATGAGCTGTACGTGCTTGACAACTAATCAAATGAAAAGATCTGCCGATACGATAGATGACATACAGAAAGAAAGGTACACATAAAAAGCACGTTATATGCACAAGTGGAGCAATGCTCCTGACCTCCAATGCCTGTACTGCCTCAGAGACCAGGGGAAGGGGGAGTAATGGCAAGAAAAGTTTACCAGTTGTTTGCATATTGCTAGTCCTAGTCCAGTCCCACCATACTTTCGGGCATGATCCGCACTAACTTGCATGTACTTCTTGAATAGTGTAGGTAAAGCAGTTTCTGTAACATGTTTTAAGAAAAATGTTGTTACTGCTTACAATGACAGGAATCAACCAGAAGTAGGGAAGAGCCAGAGCATAAAAGCAACAAAGATACTGAATTCTATGTTTAAACTTATTGATTCCAGACAGAGAGGAGCATTACCTGGTATTCCAATTCCTGTGTCATACACATCACAGCGTATCCAGACTTTTGTTTCAGGAGAATGAGGTTGCTCCTCATTATCTCCATCTACTGAGACTTTACTCTTTTGTGGGGTTCTAGGTTCATCGCTTGATGGATGATTTTGGCAAGGACCTTCAATGTGTCTTTGACCATGGGTACCTTTCCAATCACCAATAGTTCGAGATGTTGATAGGCATTTCTCTTCTTTTCGTCCATTTGCTGAAAAAGTCGACTCATCTGCAGTCAACTTCTGATGGCATCCTTCTCCCTTTACAGAAGATGGATCTGGTACCACATAAAGGTTTACCCCAACTTTTCCTTCATGAGTAAACTTGATAGCATTGCTGCAAAAAGCAAAAAATACTCAGAAACCACTCTTTCTTTCTTTCTTTTGTTTTATCTTTCCAAAACAAAAATATTAATAAACAACCAGAAACACAAAAAACTCAAAATTATTTTCACCCACATCAGAATACTTTTTCAAAACAAAAAATAAAACCCTCTAAAAAGCATTAACAAATAGAATGAATGTATCTAAAGGCAAAACTAGATAAACTGATATAAAAATTGATAAAAAACAAAAACAAAACAACAAAAAAAAGGGGGGGGGGGGGGGGGGGGGGTGTCATGGTAAATATATTGCAAGCTAGATGCAAACAATTTTTACTTTCCAGAATATGGATAGATCATCTAGTGAATCCAAAAAGAAGAAACATAAATCCTACAAAGTTTGGTACCTGATCAAGTTGGTGAGAATTTGTCGAATCCTTAGAACATCCCCAATGACCTGCAAAATTGAGTATATTGTTTAAACTAAATAAGATGCAAAAGCAATATTGAATAAAAAAAAAAATTGTGCAAGACGCAAGCAGCAAAAAGGTCGATTTATTTTATTATAGTTTTATTCAAATTTTGGAGTGAACGATACTTTCCTAATTTTATTCCTCTGGAAATGAGTTGTACTTTTAGTCTATTAGGTCTTATTTTGGTTTTATCATGTTTTTGGAATTTTAATTATGGGTTCTATTAGTTATTTAATTTGGGCTTAGAAGTCAAAGCTCATATATTAGATGAGGTCAAAATAAAAATTAGCCCTTAGAACACATGATTTTTTTTTTTTTTTTTTTTAAGTGATGATCAAAGAGCTTATTTTTACTACCACGTCATTTAGTTGTATTGTGGTGTACTAAAGTCTACTAAATAGCATTATTCTTATGAAAACTTTGCTGCAAATATGCTTATGAGGTTTGTGGAGTAATTCTACAAGTCACTCGTATCTCCCTCCCGTGTCCCTCTTGTGTCACTCTAAAAATAAAGTGCTTTTAAAATTACCATTTGATCAAAATTTAATAATAATCAATCCCAAAGTTAATAATGATTCTAGAAACCACATCATTTTTTAGTTACACAAAAATGAATTCAGTATTACTCGGGTATGTGAGATGCAATCCTTCAAAAGTGAAATGCCAAGGAAACCTTATGTACGATGCCTAAGTTTGTATGCTCTTTCTTCTTCACATTTTCCTTTTAACTTTTTCAGCAATTTTATATCAAATTTTAGTTCCCTAAAATCCGATCCTAGAGAAGCGTAAACCATCCATCCATCAAATATCTCTCAAACAATCCCGAAGTATCAAAGTTTCATTCCGGGGTTATAGTTCATTGTCCAGAACAGCAACTCCAGAAATTGAGATCTCGTCTTCGTTTTGTCTTCAAACTAAATCCCTCTCCTTACACAGTTACACTGATTGAAGCCCTTAACCCCTAATATTTTTCCAGCATTTTCCACGACAAAACCCTAACCAAACAACCCTAGTTCTCCTCAAATTCTGCTGTCAAGGAAAATCCTGCAACCAAAAGTTTTTGTTTCCAGTCCTTAAAACTCTTAAAAATTCAACCTTTTCAAACCCAATCTAAGTCATAAGCTCTCTACTTCCTTTTCACATGCTTTAGAACTTCAAAGCCTAATCTTTCGCCAAATGTTTGCTATCAAATAAGCCTAGAAACATCTGTGTTGCTGTCCTGCTTCAGATGTAGTATTTAGTTGAAGTTGAAGTTGAAGTTGAAAAGATGCAAGACGAAATTAAATAATATAAGGGACAAAGACGAGTCTCATTCCCTAAATTATATTTCACATCAAGAGAAGGCCATATTGTCTACTCTAACTTTGTAAAATATTGAACCTGTCATTATCATCATTTTTGTCTTAAAAGAAGAGAAGAAAATTCGACTTGTAGCTTTTTGTCCATTGACAAGGATACAAGATTTTGTCTTTGGAAATTCAATAGGAGGGGTTGAGAGGTGTTTTCGAAGTATACAAGAATTGAGGTGGGTGACAGTTCAGAGATTAGGTTGACATGATGTGTGGTGTGGGGAGTAGCTCCTTAAGGTAGCGTTTCTAGAGCTGTTTAGGATTGCCTGCTCTAAAGATACCTCCATGGCGGATCATCTTCCATTATCCAAGGGCTATCCTTAGTGAAATGTTACTTTTATAAGAGCAGCACATGATTGGGAGAGGGAACTCTTTACTTCATTCTTCAATTAGTTGTATTCCATCAGTTGAGATAAGGTGGAGAGGACAAGCTCTCTTGGGTCCCCTCCAAGAAGGGTCGTTTGATGTTAGACCGTTTTGTATCTTAATCCCCCATGTTTACAATAATTTTCCTTGGAGGAGTATTTGGTGGAATAAGGCCCCGTTGAGAGTGGCTTTCTTTACTTGGTCTGCCGCTTTGGTAAAATCCTCACTTTGGATAACTTGAGAAAGTGGCAAATCATTTGTTGTAGATTGGTGTTGCATGTGCAAGAAGAGTGGGAAAACCGTTGACCACCTTTTACTTCATTGTGAGATAGCTAGTGCCTTATGAAACTCTATCTTCGTTTTCTTTGGTTTAGCATGGATCATGTCCCATTGAGTCATAGATCTCTTTGCTTGTTGGAGAAGGCAATGTGGTAAGTGAAGTTGTCTGGAAGATGATCCCGATGTGGTAAGTGTATCTGGAGAGAAAGAAATGAACGAAGCTTTGAAGACAATAAGAGGATGGTGGCGGAATTAAGGGCCTTCTTCTTCAATACTCTATACCATTGAATGGCTGCCTATTAGTGTTTTCATATTTATAGTTTTCATGACTTCTTTTCTTTTCTTTTTATCTTTTTCCATTTTTTGTTAGGTATTTTTCTCGTATACTTCATG
The DNA here is from genome assembly GCF_965113065.1 of Corylus avellana. Lineage (NCBI taxonomy): Eukaryota > Viridiplantae > Streptophyta > Magnoliopsida > Fagales > Betulaceae > Corylus > Corylus avellana. Next base: position 18,565,127 of record NC_142496.1, read on the forward strand.
TATACTTGAATGCACCCTCTGCGTTTTTAATGAAGTTCATTCACTTTTAACAAAAACAATTTAAGACACTGAAGTTTTTGCTACTTCAATAGTTCATAACTCGAGAACAAGTTTTTTCTAGATATTAGTTGGACTTTTAGTCTATTAGATCTTATTTTGAATTATATTATTTTTTTGAATTTTAAGTACAGGTTCTATTAATTATTTAGTTTGGGCTATGAGTCAAAGCGCACATAGTCAAGTTTCTTAAAAGTTTCAAGTCTTATTAGGGTTAGGTTTAGTTTTTTTATAAATGTGATTTTTTTAGGTTTGTGAGATACAAATACAATCCTACTCCAAAGTGTGATGCCAAAGTAACCCTAAGTGTGATACTTAGGAAAACTATTTCTGATACCTAGGACTATCTTCTTCTTCTTAATCTCTTTAATTTCTAGAAAATAAAATAAAATAAAAATTAAAAAAAAATAAAAAATAAAAAAATAAAAAATAAAAAATTATCAATTCTTAGACTCTACAATTGACCTTTATTTCTCACCCTTAGGACCCTAAAATTCATGGGATAAAAATCCTAGCATAATCCACCTTTATTAGCCTCCAAAACCACAAAACCAGATCTGCTACAGTTCCCCCACGTTGCTGTTCACAGCCTAGAAACGGCTACCTAAGCCCTAAGCTTTCCCCTTTATTTCATCTTAGTACTTACTTCTATAACGTGAATTTTTTTATAAGTTATCAAAAAATAGAGGGGAAAAAACATGTAGGTGCACCTTATTATGTAATATAGTTTACTGACAAGATTTCCTGCAGGAAATTTGTAGCTTTTTGAAAAAGAACAATATAGAAAATGTGGAACTCTTCGACAATGCGGCAGGAAAGCTCATCTAAGTTCTCACCTCTACAGGAACATCATCTGCTACATGTCCTTCCAAGGTCAAAATTTTCTGTAATGATGCTGCGGCAGTCTGAAGCACATGCTTTACTACCTGTCTAGGCCGAAATTTTGTAGCTTCCAACTTCATAACTCCTAAAGAAAAATGAAAACATATAGGAATAAAATCAGCATATTGGGGGAGTGCATCCATCAAGGATTCTATGCATAGAAAGCAAAAATACGCATGTGTTTGGCACCGTCTAGGGCCCATAATATGTAAGTACATCTTCGCACACATATACATGCATATCGATAAATTTAGACATATGGATCAAATTCAAGTTACATGTAATTTGTTTTCAATACTGCACCATTCAAAAACTTTCCATTGGGCGGTATTTTATTAACAAACCTAGTATTGGATTAAATGCTCTCCGTAGAATATTTTTGCTTGCCAATATTAAGAGAATTAGAGATTTAGAAATATTTCATCTATAATGTGTTTACAATTTTATTTTTCTTTCATTTTAAGTCAATGTCGACACATCACATCCAAGGGTTGAAAAATATGCAAAAACAGATGAATTGATGTATTTAAAACTAAATTACATCTATTGACATGAAAGTTGTCGTGTGTATTAGTGCAGAGAGAATGTGTAATCTAATGGGGGATTATCAAAACATTAATTTGACTAAAAGTTATTGAGTGGTGTAATACTAACAAAAAGACAAACTAGGTGTACCTTAAATCTAACCCTATATACGTGTTTGTGTGCGTGTGGGTGTGCGTGTGCGTATGTGTAATGAAAAATATATATTATGTATAAATGTGTGTGTGCCAATGCAGTTTAAGCAGATCTTCTTTTTATACCTAATTAGTTAAAGGTAGTCAATTTCCACTTAAAATCCGTTTGTTGTGTTTGCTAACTGATGCATAGGCTTAGGAAATGAACTTTTAAGCCCCTTTATCAGTGATAAAAACATATACCCTGCAAGTTGATCCTAGACGGTTAGGATCTTTTTTCTGAAACTAGTCATTTTGCAATCTCTATTGGAATGAGACCAAAACCAGATTATCTTTCATAGAGAATCTAGCTTTAAACCATAACAAGCAGTTGAAAAATGATGTGTTTAATATAGAGAAAATTGACAACCTGACTATAGCACACAAAACCTGATTATCTAATAACATTTGTATCAGTATGAAGTTATTGTTAAAGAGACTGAAGTAAGAGTACAGATTGTAAAATGTATAAATTGTATACAATACGAACATCCACGGGAGTGAAAATGAGAAAGGATGAAATTCAAACCTGACTCAACCTTCGAAAGGTCAAGAATGTCATTTATAAGTTGAAGGACTAAATCTCCAGAAGATAGCATGCAATCCAACAGTTGTCGTTGCTCCTGATCAACTTTTGTGGTGGAAAGAATCTCAGCCATGCTAACAACTCCAGATAGAGGAGATCTTATCTCATGGGACATTGTAGCTAGCATTTGTTTTGCTCGCATTGTCTCCTCTGCAAGAGAATAAAAAAAAAACAGAGTAAACTTTGCTTCTCCAGAAGCGCACCGAAGTGAAATTCACAACTCCATATATTTCACCAAGCAATTGAACCTGTTATATGAATTGTTTTGTTCAGTTCTGTTTCCTTGGCCTTTTGTACTGCTATTTCCTCTCGAAGTTTTGCCATCCTCTCTCGTTTTCTTACCTGTTGCGCATCAGGAACATAAATAGCATTGGTTATGTTAACAAAAGAGACCCAAAGAGTGACAACTAAAAACAGAAAAAAAGTTACCTGGTCAGTTACATCCATTCCCATATAATTTATACCAATTGTCTCCCCTGCCTTGCTAAAGACGGGTTCCACATATATCAAAAATGTCTTTGACCCAAATAAGTCCGTCTCAAATGTAATTTCCCTCTTTGCTGGTAGTCCTTTTTCCAGTACTTCTCTCTTGAAATCTTGAGACTCTTTAACACCAGATCCAGTAAAAATTTCAACATCTGTTCTTCCAATAATGTCCTGGTAAAAAAATAAACGTAAAACTTCATGTACTTCAATGGCATTTGACAGAGAAGCAAAAGAAATTATAAAAAGCAAAAACTCTATCAAAAGAGGAAGTGCCTGCTCAGGTTTCAAGCGAACGCCTGAATAAAAGATGTAACTTGTAAAAAGGAATAAAACTATAAAGCAATCTCATCAAACCTTGAATAGAAACATCAGTGCCAATTACTTACATCCTCATGCAAACTTGGAAAGTGATTATAGATAAAGCGATAGCGCAACTCTTTATCCTGAAAGAAATTGTCATCAAAGAATCATTCCCCTGTAAAGCTAAAAGATTGAAAGAAATATATGATAGTGGAAATAAAAGCATAAAGGACTTGTGTATATAATAAATTTGTATGTGTGTGTGTGTGTGTGTATATAAATAAATTTGTAGAGAAGTTATACAGTAGATCAAAGTTACAACAGGAAAAGTTATCATTTATTGAAAGTTCATTATTCAACAACTACAGGTTCCTAAAGCAATATTTCCACCTTCACTGCCACATTCATCCGCATCACTAGAGTGAATGAAGGAGATTATTCAAATTGCTCATTACCTCATTCTCATAGAAGTTCCACTGTTTGCAAAAAAAAAATAAGAAAAGGAAGATCCACTCCCTACATCTCTAATAAATGAATTTGTGCATATAGAAGAATGCCTGTAATCTAATTTCAAGAGTAGCATAATTCAGATTGAAGGGGAACCTAAAAGGAAGTGGGTAAGTTCTGTGAGAAACAATAATATAGCTGTAAACAACAAATGACATGGCCCCATATAAGCAGAAAGACTATAAAGGATTTTGTTGAACCCAAATAAGATCTTACCATGATGACTTGAGTAATTATCAATACATTAGTGTATCTATTACTACTGAATGTTTCATGTGATTCCTTCTTGTTCCTCTTTGAAGGAAACGTTAGAAAAAGGATGTTATAAAAGAAAATAAATATCAAAAGGTACATATTGCTTTTTATTCTTGTAACTGACTGTTGGCCACAACAATATATATATATATATATATATATATACAATTTCAGCTGTTATAGTGCTTAAAATCCCTTCAAGCAATCAATAACCGAGTATGAAAGATCCAAGTACCACAAGGGAAGATCATCTTGAAAAGTTGTAGCAAACAGAGCATTTATACTATATATGCCAAACTTACCTGATGGCCAATGACAACGGGGGCATTTTGAAGTACAAAATGCAAGAAATTATCTGCTCTTTTCAGAATCTGGGACAATTCTTCCACAGGTGAGGACTGCCTTTCAAGATCTTTTATGCTTTCCTGTAACTTCTCAATGAGTATCTGCTCTCTCTGAGTACTTGCCTCCAATAATTTCTCTAAATGCATAGCCCGCTGCTTCCAGTATACAACAGTATCATACTCAGCATCTATTTCAACTCTCTTATTCTGGACAATAACATCATTTTTCCTGCGGGGAACATCTTGCCATAGATCATAAACTTCATCCAGTATAGATATTGGACGTTTATCACCGCCATATCTTTCTTCCTCAAACCGATGCTCCTCCAATATCTCCAATTTTTTTAGCTCAACTTCCTCCCGTTGTTTGCTTAGAATGTCAAGTTCTTCTCTGAGAAGACGTACAGCATTTGCCTGCTTATACTCCCAGTGCTTAACAAGGTATGCCAACTGAGAAGAGCCCGTCTCAGTGTAATTCGTTAGCTCTAAAAGACGCTTGAAATCAACTATTGTTGCATCATCTATGATTGTAACCTCCTCCAACATATCTTGATCCCCTTTTGGCTTTTCTACATTGAATTGCTTTCCAGCATCAGTTCCAACATCGTCAGGCCACATTGAAGGGAGGATTTCGATGTCCATCTCTTCAATATGACCACTCTCCATTTCAGAAACCATTTGTCTAAACGTAGATGGGCATTCTAATGCTACTGAACCATGGTTGCCACTTCAGTATATGCATCTCAGCAATCTCAAAAACATATCTTGTGCAACATTTCACATCCAGGAGATAGAGTTAATAGAGCACGGAGAAAATCCAATGCAGCAAGTATGCTGCAGTTTTATTTGGCCAGAAGTTCCTGCTCAGGTCACCAACTGCATAAGAAACAATATAATTCGAAGTGAACTTGTTTTTTTTGGTACTGAAAAAAAAAAATAAATAAATAAATAAATAATTAAACATGAATAAGTATATGAGTAGGCGATTTCTTTTGGATGAGCCCTGCACATTTGGTCATAATATTATGAAAGCAACATAGCTGCCTAGAACTAACAAGTAATGGCTTAATTTCAGGAGTAAATTAAAGATACAGTGACTTTACTGAGAAATTAGAAGTAAAACATGGTTTTTGAGTTTACCAGAATTTATTCTCTTCTGATGCCATTGGAAAATATAAGATAGGTCTCACATTATCTATAACCTCATTTGCTAAAGAAACCTTTTGTTTCAGATATTCAACTTGATGAATGCCAATTTGCTACCTAAAATGCAAGCCCCTATGACCCCTACTTCTCCAAAGTGAAGACCAGAATCCTTGATTTTTTTTTTTTTTTTTTTTTTTTTTTTTGCCCTTTTGATGAATACCGTACAATTTTGAATCTCTAAAAGAAACGCAGCAAAAGAAAATTTGAGAAGAAAAATAGCACGTTCTTGGCCATCTTGAACAAGCTCTTCCACTGTGAAAGGGAACATGATATCATAAATAGCTCAAGCTTTACAAAGCCATACGTCCCACATCAACAATCAAATGGTCAAACTAATGGAAGAAGCAATAGTAAAAATAAAAGCATATTTATTTACTTGAAAAAAAAAAAAAAAAAGTAATGGAAATATCAAAGGTGAGAGCATAGAGCTTCGAAACCAGTCTGGCTGTGCTAGTTCACCATTGAATTTAAGCAGAATTTTGGCAGATAACCAAAGATTATAAACAGCAAACAAAGATAACAGATTGATTACATGTAAAATCACCCAAATAAAAACGCTGAGAAATGCCTTGATTTTGTAATGAAAGTTGTGATACAAAAAGAAATTAGCAGAAACAATATTTATCCAAAAAGAACAATTTTCGACATTCTTTAGTTCAGCAGAAGATTGAACTAGCAAAAAACTCTCGAAGAATTTTCATGCAAAAAAAAAAAGTTAATTCTGTCATTTTCGATTGAAAAATCAAATTACGAATAACCAAAATGGATTCAGGGATCCAATACAGAGAAGCGGAACCAAATTCTCTAATAAAACAAATTCTACAAAAGCAGTGAAATGGAAATTGAATATGAGAAAATGAAGCGGAGATCCAATATTAACGAAACAAGTTAAAACAGAAAGAAAATTCAAACCATTGACGGACTGGATTGAACGTGCATTTGTAGAAAGAACACATACCAAAATACACAATTAAGCTTAAAAGAGGCACACCTTTTAGCGGTTGAACAAAAGCCACCCTCCTCCGAAGAAGAAAAAGAAGAAGAAGAAGAATTGGGAGTGAGAAGAGCGAAAGGCTTTCACAGTTTCACTGTAGATCTGAGGAATCTCCGTACCCGTTCAGTCAACAGCCTTCAAATGGCATTGAAAAAGGAGAGCTAACTACCGAGGAGAGAGAATGTGAGGGAGAGGAAAAGAAAAGGAACACCAACAAATGTGGGAGAGAAAGAGACGCCCAAGAAGCCATGTGAATTTGGAGGTTAAAAATATTAGAGAATTCTTCAGACTTCCTTCGATACTTTATTTTATTTCTCTCTCTTTCTCTCTCTCTGTGTTTGTTTATACATTGATTCAGAGCTCCTCCTTCTGCAAAAGCCTCACACAAATCATCCTAGTATTTATGTTCCTTTTCTCACTGCTTTTTTCCCTCTCTCTCTCTCTCTCTGTACACAATGATACAACGAATCACAAAAATGGGGACAGACTACAGAGGCAGAAACGAAGGGTTTGTTTTTTTTATTTATTTATTTCATTTTTATTATTATTATTATTATTGAGTTTTAAATTGGTGACGCAGTTTCTGTTGTTCCCCGCCATTTCCAAGGTGACGTGGTGGGAGCGCGAGTGGTGGGGACGCGCGGGGGGAGGGAAGTGAGTTTGACATCCCGAGCTCCCGACTCTTTCTGGTTGCCGGTTGGTTTGAGGAGTATGTGCATGTACTGGACAGTCTAGAGTTGAAGGAAGCAGAGGCGAACATGTGAAGAATCTTATCGCTGTGTATTGTAAATTGTAAGCTTATATATAATATTGGCGGTAATCTTTAATTAATTCAATTGGTTAACTTAATCTAGTGGTTTGGACGGAGCCATTGTTAAACAAGTATTATTCATTGTTGGACGGTTGGGGTTGGAAGTATCTGCGAATGGCAATGTTTTACACGATTTATAAAATTAGCAAATTAGATTTAAAGAGTATGCGTTTACTATGAGCATTCGCTTAGGCTACACATATTAACAAACACTTAATCTCCATCTGCACATATATCCTCTGTACATGACCCTGTCTCTCGCAGCTCATCTCCTTAATTTTCCAATTCTGTGTCTTCGAAGTCTGCCCCAAATGTTTCTCTTTCTACCCGACCAGCTCCTAATTAACCCCATTTTCCAATATGATTACCAGATCTAGGACTTTGCTCGCTACTTCCCAAAGCCTTTTTCTGAATATAAGCTCTTTTACTCTACTAGGCATCCTCTTAAGGCTCTAATGGTGTTGTCAGTCCTGCCGAACCTACCTGTTTCTCACAGGACAGTGTTACCTCCTGACTGTTGGGTAGCTATAGGTCTGGAGTTAGGTGCCCTTATTGCTAATGGTACCTGGTACTTGTGTCCTAGACAATGCATCACAATGTTATTAGAAACTTGCTAATTCCTTTGTAACAAAATACCATCTTGTTACGACTTCACTTCAATTACTAGCCTTGCCTTTGGCATTCCCCTCCTTATTCTCTTTTGGTTCGTAATCATGTTTCTCTGCATTTACATTATGGCCACTTTTCAGATTATAAACTCTTAATTTTTATGTTCTAAGAATTTTCCCGAGCTCCTAAAAACTTTAATTTGCCAAATTGCCCCTGAAAACTCAGTTTTTGCCTTGCTTCCTAGGCTCGGTTGGATGAAGTTTTGCGGAGCATTTCCCGAGGTCAATTTGCCCAAAAGTTTGGTTGACCGGTCATTGATCGAGTACTCCCTTAAAGCTCTCGGGTTTCTCCTATCATGTACTCAATTGATCGAGCACCACTCTTAGTTGATTGAGGGACAATTGACAATGTCTTCTAAACTTTGAAATCACCCCAAAATCTCTTATTTTTCACCATTTTTCACTCCAACCATCAGCTAAACATCCCCTACTACCCAAACTCCATCCATAAAACATTTAGAAATCACTCCATATTTTATATATCATCACAAACCCTACTTTTCCAAAAACTCCATTTTTACTGTTTTCATTTCCAAACCATCTGGCATTTTCCACAACTACTCCTCACACTCACACATGTCTATTCCAGGCTTACACAAAAGTCCATCTTACTCTTAGGGTTTAGCATTACCAACCCTACAAAACCCTAATCTTTTACAAAATTTACAACAACGACAACACAACCTTATTGGAGCTCTAGCTCTAGCATCCAATCCTATCTATCATGCTAATCCAAGCATTTTGAAGTGGAATTCCATTTTATCAAAAGAAAATGTTGTTAACAAAGATAGTCTTATCAAATTTATTTTCACTTATGATTCAATTTTGTTTCTTACGCGACAAGCTTCAGGTAGTCATAGCACCCTTTCGCTTGCAGGGGCTTTTAGTTAAGTTGTATAAGTTAGCAACTACTTCAACAAAAACTATAACACAAAGACCAGCAAAATCAAATTTCAAATCTTTATACGTTCAAGCCTGTTATCTACATATAATGTTTATCTTATATCTAGAGACTTATGATTAGATTGTAATTTGAGCTCTTTGTAACAACTAGATATGAGTAATACTAAAAGGAAGGCTCGTGTTTCTCTTGTGTCCTCCTAAAATTGATCTAAGTCTTAAAATTACTATTGAATTTCTGATAGATTATCATTAGATCTTATTATTGAATTTTGATCCAATTGTAATTTTAAAAGTCACGTCAATTTTAGGAGGATACAAGAAGAACATGATGGTGACATTAAGCATTACTCACTAGATATACATGACTATAATTGTACAACTCTATATATTGATCAAAATACACGGTTGTTTTGGGATCCAAAACCAAAACACTTTCACTAAAATCTTCATTTTCTTGGGGTAGTTTATTGTGAAGATTGGTACTACAAGATTTTTTTACCGAACATATTAATTTTTTTATTTGACACAACTTTTTAGGTATTAAAAGTAATTTTTAAACTCCTTAACGTAATCTCAAACATGGTCTTCACTCAATCGAAGTTTTATGGGAGTGAGTATTAATCCGAAAGTAAGAAAATTGGAACTAATAACTAAAGATTGCTTAAATGACCTACAAAAAATAAAAATTAAAAATTAAAAAAATAATAATAATAAGAGATTGCTTAAATGAGGATCCTTGCAAGTCAAAACAAAAATATGAGGACCTTAGTAATTAAAAAAAATAATAATAATAATTAACAAAACAATTGAGATTCTTGCGGTCTCTATGCAGCATATATTTTGACTAATTTGATATGCGCTTCATTAAAATTAATCTTTTTTTTTTTATAAAGTCTACTTATCCCCTTTAAACTACCACCCTAATAACAATCTACTCACAAAACTATCAATTGCGACAATTTACCCCATCAACTATCAAAACAATGACAATGTACCCCTTAATACTAGTAAAGTGACGAAATTACCTTTATATAATTTTCAATGAGACAAAAATACACTTAAAATTTTGAAAAAATAAATAAATCTTAGTACTTTTTTTTAATTTTAGTAAGGGTAATTTCGTCATTTTGTTAAAAGTGGTGGTACATTGTCGTTGTTTTGATAGTTTGAAGGGTAAATTGTCACAATTGAAAGTTTGGGAAGTAGATTGTCATTAATTAGGATAGTATTTTGAGAGGGTTAAGCGGATTTTACCTATTTTTTAAAAAAATAAAATAAAATAAAATAAACATATTATAATTATTATTACGTTCCATCAATTAATTCCCATAAAAGAAGAAATAAGAGTGCTTTAAACTCAAGTTGTATGGACAACATATAGAAATAACAATTATAATTGGAAAATGAAAAAGTACGAAACTTGTTAAGTAATTACGTTAAGTCAACTTGTCCTGATAGTTTACAAAAGAAGAAATCATAAGCTGTACGAAGTCAAAGGTTGATATGAATTTGATTAAAGTTAAGATATGATTAGATTTTTAAGGAAATGATTATATATATTTTTTTAATTAGGATTGTGCTATTTGTGCTTTTTTATTTCGAGCAATTCTATAAGTCACTTTTGTGCTTTTTTGTGTCACTCCAAGAATAAGGAGTCTTTTAAAATACAATTTGATTAAAATTTAATAATCATCAATCTCAAGTCCAATAGTGATTTTATAAGCTACATTATTCTTAGAGTGACACAATAAATACTTTTAGCATTACTCTACGTTTTGTCCTTATTTTACGGGGTTTATGTGACATTTTTTTATTTTTCCTACCCCACCGGCCTTTATTTAAAAAAATAAAAAATAAAAAACAATTGATATTGTTATATCATTACAATAAAATGAAGGTGAGATGAAAGAATGACAAATAAAAATTTACATTTAGGCTCTGTTTGTTTCGGTGTAAAATAATTTCTAAAAAACATTTTTCATATTTTCACAATTTTGGTATGACGGAAAATAATAGTTAACGAAAAATATTTTTGGTTTGACTGAAAAAACCTATTTAATTTCCAAAAAATTGTTTCTATTTTTAAAAATCATAAACTATTTTCCGAATTTGAACATCTCATTCTCAAATTGACAGATCTTGTCAAGACGTGGTCGAGACCCTATCAAGATCTAATCGAGACACTGTCGGGACTAGGTTGGGACACCGTTGGGACTAGGTTGGGACCCAGCCGAACCTAACCGGGACCAATAGAGACCCCATCGAGACCCCACTGGGACCCAGTCGAAACTTGGTCAGTATACAACCGAGACCCAACTAAGACCTCAGCGAGACCTGATCGAGAAACAACTGGGACCAAATTAGGACACAAACGGGACTCACGGCACCTCGTCGGGACATTTTTATAATTTAAATATATATGTGTGTGTGTGTGCGTGTGTGTGTGTGATTTTTCGTACGCGCCAAACACCAAAAAATATTTTACATCAAAACAAACAGAGCATTAATTATCTGTCCTCATGTTTAGACCCTTTGTCTATATGGCCAACACATGTTACCAACCAAGGACATTAGATCTCAAATTAAAAGGTAATGTTACATACTATATCTATCTACATCTCACTTTCATTTTACTTAGCTGATGGTGATACAAAATTAAAGAGTATTTTACTATAGTCATTGTTATAAAAAAAAACCAATCCAAGAATTGATCGATGGATTATCATTACTTCCAATTAAAACATGATGGTATTTAAGGATTCTTTCCATTTTCACCCAGTTAATTTGTGATTCTTTCTTTTCTTTTGGAGGGATGGGGGGTTTAACATTCATCAAAACTAAGTGCATCACAAACAATTGAAACGAGTAGACACACGATGAAGTGGATCTAGTCCAATTTTATGAAATGACATGAGAGGTGTAGAATAAGTAAGAGCCGAAAGACAAATGTAAAATATCACTACTTTTAATGTTATTTTATTTATTCCGTGAATCGAATGTGGGACATTGCCCATTTTTTTGGACCCATGGCCCACTGTGGCGGGCGGATCGCAGGTGGAAGCCGGGTTCACTTAACCACCATGCTTTTCTAGTCAACAACTACACAATGAAGTCAAAAAAAGATTAATGAGAATTAATGCAAAAATATATATAAAAAGGAGATATATATTAATTAATTAATAAAAGGAATCCTAATAATTAATGTGGGCAGTCAGCACCACACAAATTGAAAACATTATATGGATAGACAAGGATGCATGATAGATTGGTGTAGTGCATAGAATAAGGACATGTGTTAAATATTATATTCAACTAAACAACTAAGCCATATTCTTCTCTTCTCTGTCTGCCTTTTCGAGCTCATTACTCAATTTGATGGACATAAATCTGGTGCCTATCCCAATGCATTTGCATTATGTGGCCTCCTCCTTTTCTGAGTGCCCTCCCAAAAAAAAAAAAAAAAAAAGAAAATGGTGTGCCAGGTAACATCTGCTCACATCAAACTCATCACTTTAGAGAGAATGATGAAGAGCATGAGCCAAGTTGCAAGGTCCTTTTCCTTTAAAGAGAAAAACAAAGTATACATAATAGGAGAGAGAGCATCATGTGATCCTAGAAGAGTGTTCATTTTGTGTGGAAATCACCAATCTCTCAACATCAAGACAGATGTGGGCTATTAACTGAAATGGGGGAGAAAAAAACAGCTTTATTAAATGTGATGTAGATTTGTTCATTAATGATATAGACAGAACAAAGACATGGATCAGTCTCATATTTTACATGATTGATTGAGAGAGTGAGAGGAAAATTACACCGATTAAAGAGGTGCCGAATCCGGCTTCTAATCATTATATCTAAAAATTAATTGGTGTATTTAGTGAGGAAAGCTAAAGTCTTTTCGTCATTTAAAATTATACTTCGCAAAACATGTTCTGAGAGCCATCCAAATGTGCCAAACGGTATTGTTGCACCCCAACAAAAGAATAAAAAAGAGTAATACAAACTTGAAAAATCATCTCGTAATCCCTAAGTTTTTGGTTACGTGACCGGAAAAGACCCATGTTTAAAAAAGGTGGTAAATGGTGGACCTTCGGTCCCTCAACCCTCTTTAACATTGCAAAAGAAAGCGACAGCAGGCATAACTCTAAACTTGTTCCTCACCACGGTGGTGGAGTGCCGGAATCACTCCCTCAATCCACCCTCTTTGTAGGGGTGGTACACTATGGGATGGAAGAATGAGCTACCCTTCACCCACTACTCCTCTTTTTCCTTTTTCCTTTTCTTTTTTTTTCTTTTTTTTTTTTTTTTCATTTGGCTTCTTTTTTTTTTATTCTGATCGTTTCATTTTAATGTTTTATTTTTTATTTTGAAAAAAATTTAAAGCACATGTGATATGATGAGATGGTTTTTGATAGACGTAGTACGATTTCATTGGTGCAACGTGGATAATATTTTGTGGTAAGTTGGTGGTAACATAAATAATATATTTCTTAAAAGTGAAGAGTGGATCATAGAATAGAAAACCCTAATTAAAAAGCTAGCAAAGCCTAATAAGTACTCTAATCCATGAAGGTGGATTAGTAAAGCATAGGCTTTAAGAATAATAATAATAAGTTTTTGTAATCTTTCTTTAGAAAGTATGTGCGTCATTACAAATACTTAGTGGAAATAATTCTCATTTGTGATGCTTAAAAGGAGGAGGTAGCAGCTTTCATGAATTTAGTGGGAAAGCACCACTTTCTCACGAAACAAACAAAAGCAAGAGCAAAGCAAGTAGGACCATTTTGCTTTATGCCCCCTTTGTTTCTTTTTATATCTTCCTCGGATGGAACCGCCAAAAGGTTTTTATTTTATTTATATTATTTATCCTTTGTTAGCTTCCAACTGCAACCATTTTACGCATCCACTAGGAAAAAAAAATATTAAATAAATAAAGGAAAAGAAAAACTTCTCTTTAATTAAGGAAAAAAAAAAGAAGAGGAAAGCTTTCAAGCTCGAAAGGATATAAATCATATAATAATGGGTTGGAGAGATTACCAAACCACCAATAATAAATCCATGGGTCCGACGACAAAAGAAAACCCCCTGAGAAAATTTTCTTAATTAAAGGCAAATGGGGCTTATGGGGCATGAGTTGAGGGATATTCTATGAGTTAAATTATCTACCAATTGCTTTTGTTTATTTTATTTATTTATTTTGTGAGTACCTGTTGGTTTTGTTAAAGTAGTGCAACACCTTGGTTTAAGATTAGATCGAGTCAACTGTTGTAAGAACAATGGTTCATGAACTTATGTTTAAGGGTATGTTTGGGTGTGCGTTTGAGAAGTTTAAAAATGCGTTTAACACTTTAAAAATTCGTTTGAAAAAAAAAGTATCTGTTTGTTAAAAAAATTGAAAGCGCTTTTAAGGGTTCAAAAAACTTAAAACTGGCCAAAACGTACTTTTGGCAAAAGTTCTATTTGCTTTTGCCAAAAAACGCTTTTTAACTTAAAAGACTTATTTCTCAAACATAGTCTCAAACATGTTTTAATTAACTCTCATATTTTACAGTAGGAGGTCACATCTTCTATTTATAGAGAAAGAATATGAAAGTTTGGGCATTTTCATTTAGCTTTCTAAATTTAGTTCATATTTTAGTTTTAAAAAATTACATTTTTTTCTATTTTAGCTACTTATTTTTTTCAAAATACCTATATCCGACTCTCCAAATTAGGGATCTCCTTTCACTTTTTCATTAAAATATTCTTTTTTGAGGATTTATTTATTTTTGTGAGGAAAGAGATTGTTAAACTTTTATTTTCTTTTATTTATTTTTTTTTTTTATGATTTGAGGATTGAACAGTGCTCCCTACTAGTAGGGAGAACCATCCAGCTCCTCAAATTTTTCACCAAACTAGGGAGCTAGTTGAAGAGTAAAAAATTAGCATTTTAGCTATAAATTTTTTCAAAATAGGTAGCTAAAAGAGAGTATGAAAATAATCTTACACATCTATTCTTTTTTAAAAAAAAAAAAAAAAAAAAAAAAAAAAAAACTTCTTGTATATCATATAGAGACGGAGTTTAAAAAACTCTAAGAGGCAAGAAGAAGTTGCTCTAAAGTAACAATTGAAAATTTGAAATAATACAACCAGGGCTCTCTTCCATCCATATCCTATCTTGTAAATTAAGAAGAGTATTCTTCGCCAATAGATGAGCAGCCGAGTTGGCTTCTCTCTTCGATCACGTGACTAGCCACCCAGCTCCTCCTTGTGTATAAAACGCTACATGCATCCTCGACAAGCTGCCCATAAGCGCTGCAATTTGGGCTCGTATTCCGTAAAACTTGAATTACTTCAAGAGAATCATCTTCCAAGATAAAGTCCAGCAAACCTAAATCATGACATAGCTAATTTTTAAGAGTCCAATGAAAAAGAAAGCAAAATTCATGGGTTGACAGAGAGATGCGAGAGGGTTTGATGGCTGATTATTGGAAGAAAGGGGCGGCACACTTTATGGATAACATATATGGAAGAGGGGAAAGACTCCATCAAAGTTAAAGATTTTCTTTGTTTTTAATATCCGTTTATGTAGCATTGTAGGACTGTAGCATCCCATATTGCTTGGCCGTGGGAAATGAGATGTGCTTTATTATATATAGAAGCATGCTCTTTTAAAATGATATAAGGTCTTTTGGGATAAACCCAATAACAAAAATCGTACTGGCTAATGCTCAAAGCAAAAAAATATCATATCATTTAGAGTGGGTCGAGATGGTTTGTGTGAATTAAATTTATTATTGTTAATACAGTGCAGAGCTTTTACAAATTCTAGTTTCAACCCTTCTTCTTTTTTTTCTTTTTTTTTGAATAAAACAAAATACCCTAACACACCAGCAAGAAAGCTGGAACTTAGTTTTTTTACATCAAACAACGAGAAACCAAACCCAGATTAAACAATTACAAATGGTCTCCTGCAAAAAAAAAAAAAAAAAATCACAAGCTGAAAAAAATACTACCACCCATCAAAGTAAAAAAAAGAGTTTCGTCACCCTTTTTGAATTAAGATATTCAAAGGAATGTTTCAATTCTCACAAATCTTGACATTTTCAACAGTATGCTTGAATTTTCCTTTGCGCTTTCCCATGATTCTTGTACTAATCTCCCAACAAATCAGCTGTAATATTTGCTCCTCAGAATTCACGCTATTACAAAATTTAATACTATTATGACAGTTTCATATGTGATACATGGTTGCCCCAAAAGCCAAAATTTACACATTCTGCTTTGCAAAATTTTCCCCTTCCATGCCTTTATGCCTTCCCTCACCACCTTGTCCCAATCCAACCAAAGAGGACTGACCAAACTTTTAAGCATCACTTCTCTCCATAGTCTCTTACTCCAATCACACTCAAAAAATAAATGCTCCCTACATTCTATCTTTTTGTTGAATCATATATAGCATTTATATCTATAATCAATTTTTCATAATTAAGAGTGAAAAATGAAATTTTCTATATTTTTAAAAATAAAATTTATGATAAAACTGTTTTTTTTTTTGGATATGCATTATTAGCTAATAGTCTTATTTGATATTTGAACACTTTTTTTAAGTTATGCTTACGTGGTACTACCAATCTACCCTTAGACAGAATTTTATTTTACATTAAAAGTGACAATTTTAATAAGAATCTTATTCAATTTTTTAAAAAAATAATAATTAAAAAGATAATTAAAGAAGTATAAACTTATTTTTGAAACAACCTTTTGTTGTGAAAAATAAAAAAAAAAATAAAAATTAAAAATATGGGCACCATTCATCTTCTAATTAGTTAATGGCCCAAGTCACAAGAAAATGCTTTTCACTAGAGGTGGGCCCTGGCAATGGCCTAATATTCTTTCATCGTCCACAAGTTTAGTCAGCCCACTTGGGCTTACTTAGAGAAACAACCAGACCGAGACAATGGCCTAAACTTGAACACTTTCAAACTAAAACCCGGTCCATGGCCCACTAAATCTTCCGGACCCAAAAAAGGTGAAACCACGCTCCCCCAAAAAAGAGCTAGGGTTTTTTTTTTTTCTAAGCCAGGGTTCATTTTCCCCCATTAAAAAAAAAAGAAAAAAAAAGATATGGAATAATACCAGAAAATAAAATTCTATTCAAACAGATAAATAATGTGCACGCATGAAGAATACCTTTCTTATTTCTTTCTTTTATAACGAATGCCCCCATTCCTTTTTTGTATTGTTATTTTTATAAGTACTAAATGTCCCATTTCGCATAGAAATGCTATCCAAACTCAATATCGGCCTATCATGTTCTACGCACCGCCATTCTACCGGATCTAATAGGATCTCTAAATCTATTTTCTTCATATTCAGATCTGACTTTCTCCATTAGTTCTTTCCATCCACGCTATTGCTCGCTGGCCGCCCCTTCTTCTAGCCGCCAACCTTCATGCATCACTTTGTTAGGGACCCACGCACTGGTGTGTCAGCGACATCGTCATTAGGAGTGTGGTTTTTTTTTTTTTTTTACCTTTTTTTTTTAATTCTGTATTTTCATTTTTGCTTCTGAATAAGATAAGTTTGTTATTGCCTTGGTTGCAACATGTTGCTTTCTTAGGTTTTGCTTAAGAATAACGGAATGATTTCTTGAAGTCTTTTGTTAAATTGTTTTTTGTTTTTTGTTTTTAATTATTAGAGTATTTTTGTGTTATTGAAAAAAAAAATTAAGGCCATTTTTGTTGTTGTTTTTTTTTTTTTTTTTTTTTTTCTATAGTTAGGGGAGACAAAAAAAGGTTTAGGGTTTGTTTGTTAAGGCATTTTCCCTAAACATTGTAGTTGATGTACATTGATGTAAAAAAAAAAAAGGAAGTAAGAATTTTTAGTATAAAAAAGTGAAAATATGGTATGGAAAAGTAAAAAAGTTTTATTTTGTAGTGATTTATTTATTTATTTTAATAATAATAAAAAGTGAATTGTGTGATATAAAAGTGGAAAAAGTTATAAGGTTTTGATGTTGTTTTTTCGGGGGAAACAGTGCATGTAGGGTGGACTGATTAACCGTTTACCGCTTACCAATTGCCTATCGACAATCACTGAATCGACTTCCGACGGTCGGTAAGCGAAATAGAAATACTGTTTCGACATCGGTTCGGTAGGGGTAGAAAGTTTTTTTTTTTTTTTTGTTGGTTAACCAACAATTAACCGACTCAACCGATTTTTTAAATGAATTTTAAATTTTATCTGGTAACATTTTTTATTGTATTTTTGTCTAGCTGATTTGTGATTGTCATTTTGGTATGTGTTTCATGAATTTACTTTTTTATTTTCATTTATAAAACATATTATTTACTGATTATGTAGTTAAAAATAAGTCGACTTTTATAAATCGGTAGGCGAAAATGCCCCTATCGACACCAACTTAACCGATACCCACACCTAAGTGCATCAATAGTAACAAAAAGAAATAAAAGCTTTGCCAAACAATCCCTTTATTCTCTTAGATATTAGAAGTTCCTTTTCTCTTTTGAAATGAAAAGAAAAACCTGATCCGAAGGAAGTTAACGATAATTGAATTGATTTGGGTAAAGAAGTTCCCCCATCATTTAAAATTTGCTTTACGTTAAAAAGACAAAAATTGAAACTCATCGGTTCCCAACTCATAACACAATCATGATGATTTCCTTTTACCCGGGAGTCTGGGACCCAACTTCCATCATCCATGTCCCATTCAACGGTTGAGATTTAACAATACCAACCGTTATTATTTTCTATCAACTCTATACTTATTACCTCAACATTTGTTATTTTTATTTATATTTACAGGTTATAATTGTTGACATGGCAACATCTTAACTATTGAATTATAAACAAATAATTGAAATTTGAAAAACTTTACTGAGTAAAATATGTTAGAAATTTGAGTAATGTTACTTTGGCTTTTCTTTTGTTTTTTGTTTTTGTTTTTGTTTTTATTTTTAGTCACAGACATAAAAAGCTATTTGAAATAGGTCACTTTAAGGTGTGATAAATAGTAAGAGTGCGTTTGGCACTGTGATTTCATAAACAAAAAATGCGATCTTAAACAAAATCCCAAAAAATAGTTTAGTTGAGATTGCATTTTTAAAAAATCTACGTTTTTCAAATCTTAGATAACTATGTGTTTTTTTTAAAAAAATTCAAAGTTTTAAAGGATAAAACTATGATTTTAAAGGACAAACTGTGATTTTACATTTTGAAATCACAAACTTAAATAGATTCTAATACTACTTGTCACATACTTGTTATCATACTTGTTTGACATCGACTGATGTGATATATTTTAAGTGGCTTTTCATGTTAGTCATTAAAAAAAAAATCACTTAAAACACGTCATATCAACATAAAAAATAATGTATAAAGAATAACGTTACTCTATAATCTTTTTTTTTTTTAAAAAAAAAAAAACGTTATTTAGTAGACTATTATAAAACTTTCATAAAACAAGTTTACTGTAATATTCTGGAAAGCCCTTGCTAATCAAAAATTAATTTTGAATACCAACTCATTAATGATTGTATAACAGTGATGTTGCAATTAGTAAATAGCATTGAAGAACCGTAATCTTGCATTAATTATCATTCCCTTCTTCTGATAGGCAGTGATGGCAACTTTTGTCACAGCACGTGAGAAGATCAAACGGCTTCCATCATCAAAGAAGACACCTACTAGCACTCTCTCTTTCCATACAAGAAAGCCTCAACAAAGGGACGGTATCACAGTACTCCAGGGAAAAGACCAAAAGCGAAGCTACTTCTCTCTCTCTCTCTCTCATATAAAACCAACTTTGGAAAGAGAAAGTGGAGAGAGAGGATAGGGCGAAGCCTATTGAGCGTAAAAGATCCTTTTTGGCTGCGTCTTCTTCTTCTTCCAAATCTCTCCTACAAAATCCATTTCACCAAGAAATTTGAAGGAAAAAATTCGAAGAATTATTCAAAGAGAGAGTGCTTGTTGTGATCGATGAAAAACCCTAGGATCGAAGAGGCATCGGCGTAGATGCTTGGCTCTGCAGTGCCTCTGGACCAGAATTGGTTCCTTCAGCTGCTTTTGACGGTTTTCGTGATTGCCGTGGGATTGCTCCATCTGGTGAAGAACACGGCCTCCAAGTACTTTGAGGTCGACGCCAATTTCGAAGCAGGAGGAGGAGAGCCTTCTCATCGCGCCCCAATGCCCGGCGTTCTCACCGACGACAACACCGTCTGCGCCAACTGCAACAATCGCGGCTCCAAGAAGTGCTCGCGCTGCAAGGCCGTTCGCTACTGGTGATTTCCTCCCCCCCACTAAATTTAATTGTTTTCTTGGGGAGCAATTATCTTTTTTTGTTTGTGATCATTGTCAGTTTTGTAAATGCATTTGGTTCTTGATTATGCCAATTTCTTTTTCTATTTCTTGTTGTGATTATGGCAATTTTGGTTGGCGATGATCATGTTGTTTCTAAATTTCAATCGTTTCTTGGTTTCTAGTGAAACACTTGAATGGTGGTGTGCGCTATTTTAGTGATTAGATTAGGCTGAGATCTTTTTTTTTTTAGATGAATAAGAAATTTTACCAAAGAGAAAACACAGTACAAACTCTCCAGATAAGCTGGAACACATGCTACGCAACATCTGCTTACAAAACACGCCACACCTATTCCTACTCTATGCAATAACCAAAACACTATTCCAGCAACCAAAGCCACTCTAATTCTCCTATTTTGAGAGAATTTTTACCTTGTAATCCCCAGCCGCAGCATTTCTCTAAATTCTCATTTTTCTTTTTGAATCTCCCTTTTAAACCCCACATACCAATTTGCATATTGTTGCCTTCATGTTATTGCTTTTCAAATATATTTTAAACCCCACATCGTAATTTCCTCCCATTCTGTACATCATTTACTAAGCACCTTTTCAAAGCCTCCCTCCATATCCTTGTACTAAATCTACATTGAAAAAACATATGATCTCTTCCCACTATACCGCTTCTGCAGAAAAACACACTATTCCAGCAACCTCTCTCCTGTAGACATTTCCCTTGAAGCTCCAATTCAGCAACCTCTCTCCTGTAGACAAACTATTGCTTACTACCAGCCACAAGATGAATGCGTGTCTGGGAATTGTAATGGGAAACCAAATTAATCTCCACCAGTTAACTTTTGGAAGCTTGGTTTGAATGGCATTCCAAGTTTCTAAGCTAGAATAGGTTCCTGTTTTAGAAATGACCCAAATAGGCTGATCTGCAGATCCTATTTTCACCATTGGCAGTTTACTTTGGATTCTAACTAGCGTATCTGATCTCGCTGCCTGTCATTTCCATTCTTTATCTTTTAAGGCACTTACCAGTTTTGCTTCCACCTTACTGCCAGCATCATACACAACCCTGTGCCTGTATTTTGTATAGAGAGTTCCATCAGGATACTGCCAATCTAACCTCAAATGGATACTTTTTCCATCTCCTACAGCAAATTTGATGAAATTCTTGGCAGTGTCACGATTTTTTAATGGCCTCATTTGATAATATGTCTTGGAGAAGTTTTTTGATTTTTATCAAAAAAGCATTGACAAGCAACATCAAACACAAAACACTCAAAACCATTTTTAGCTTTATGTCACAAAAACAAAAGGCGCCCTCTAAAAAGTATTATCAAACTAACCCAATATTTTCCTTCAACTCCAAAAGCAGTTCTGAGGAATTTTTGCTTGCCAGAAATTTCTACCCTTTAACAAGTTTTCCTTCACCCAATCCACCCATAAAGAACCAACATTAGCAAACATATTCCATTTGTGTCTCATGATGGCTGCCTTGTTCCATTCTTCAATCATTTTAAGCCTCAAACCTCCTTCCTTTTTAGGAACACAAATCACTTCCCATGCCACTTTAACTCTAGCAGTATCAGTCTATTTTCCAGACCATAGGAATCTATTGCATTTCTGTTCTATTGATCTAATGATATTTTTAGAAAGGATAAAGATTATAGACCAATAAACCTATATACTATACAATACAGATGAGAGGAGTTGTAATGTCCCTGCAAATGACAACTTTTTTGATAGCCAATAATTAATTTTAGCTGTGATTTATTCGATTAATAAAGTGCAATCTGCTGCATTAAGCTTCTTCAAGATCAAAGGGACTCCCAAATATCTAACTGGCAGTTTACCTTCTTTAACTTGCAAACAATCAGTAAGTTGCTCCTTAACCAGTTGAGGAACCCTGTACAGCAGAGTGAGCTTTTGTTTGGATTTGCACACAACCCTGACAGATCAGAAAACCCTTGAAGCACTTTTTTTTTTTTTTTTGGATAAAAGAAAACTCTTGAAGCACTTTCTTGATGGTCTTGACAGATTTTAAATTTGCAGCTGAGAATAAAAATTATCAGCAAAACATAAATGACTAAGATGAAGCTTCAAACATCTAGGATGAAAATTGAAAGATTTATCATCCATGGCAGCCTCTTCCATTAATTTCGACAACACTTCCATTGCTATCACAAAAAGATAAGGGGATAATGGATCCCCTTCTTCCTTCAAAGTACCCAATAAGAGTTCCATTTATAGCAACACTTCCATACTTATCAAAATTTATAGCAACTGTAAATCTTACATGCTAAAGGAAAGTTTTTAAATGTGTGGAGCAGGAATTATTTACATGCTAAAGATTATAGAAGTTCAATATATATACTGGTGGAACCGGGAACTATTTACATGACAAAAATAATTGATGTTTGATATATATTGTGAAAAAGCTTACAATGAGATGTACAGTCCTGAACCCCTGATTTATGGCAAGTGCTTCGGCAAATTTTCATTGTTTTTTGTCAATTTCTAATTCCAATAACTGGCATGATATTTGGTATGGAGATCAACTGTTGAAGATATCTTATCTGGATTTGTTTAGTATTGCTTGGAGCAAAGATGCGTGGGTGGCGGAAAATATGCATCTGCAAGATGGGAATCTCCATTGGACTATTATTTTTACTCAACCTGTTTAGGATTGGCAGATGGAGATGATACTTTCTTTCTTTGAGAGGCTGTATTTTGTCCAGTTAAGACATGGAGAGGAGGATAGATTAGGTTGGAGCCCTTCCAAAAAGGGTCAGTTTGAAGTCGTTCTATAAAGTGTTAACTAGTCCGGATGGTCCTTCTTTCCCATGGAGGAGTATTTGGAGAGTAAAAGCTCTTTCTAGGGTGGCGTTTTTGTGTGGACAATAGCTTTAAGGAAAATTTTGATGCTTGATAATTTGAGAAAGAGGAATATTGTGGTGGTTGAGTGGTGTTGCATGTGGAAGAAGAGGGGGGAATTGATTGACCACTTATTTGCTTCATTGTGAAGTTGCGAGAGACCTATGGAGTTATATTCTTAAATTGTTTGGTGTAGAGTAGGTTATGCGGGTCATAGATTTGATGAACAGTTGAGGTGATATGGTTTGGTGTGTTACCGTAAAGGAAGTATTGAGGCTGGTTCTGATGTGTTTAATGTGGTGTCTTTAGTGTGAGAGAAATGCTCGATACTTTGAAGATGTAGAGACATCAGTGACAGGGTTGCAGAAGACTGTGATGAACACATTACATATTTGGATACCGGCACATCATAGGTTATTTGGTTATACTTTTGCACATTTTTTGACTTTATGTTCTTTTTCTTTATCTTAGGGGTTTTCTTGTATACTCCCAGTGTACTATGGTTGCGCCCCTATGCGCCTTATTTATGATGTGACATGAATTTATTTTTAGGAAGTTTGTCTTTGAAGTTTCATCTCATGTTTAATAAAAGAACAGATGTGTAAATGGTTGTTGTCCATGTTACTATAATGATACTCCATTTTCCAACCATAGTAAACATTAGTAGGACAACCAATCCTTCAAGCCAGTGGATGATGTAGTGCCAACTAGCACTGAGTTCTGTTCAGGCAGGCAGTGTTGCACAATCTCTTGACAGATTATCTTCATGTCAAGATATTATTTCCGTGGGATTGTTACAGCATTTAAATTTGATTTAATTAGTAGTTCTGTGAACCAGAGAATTAATTTGTTAAATTAACCGTCTTTTTTGGCATGCTAGCGGATGATGTTAGCAGATTCATTTGATTCATTCTACAACATTGCTATATGATTGGTAGGCTGCATCTAAATTTGGATGATAAGAACTTCTAGATACAAGTTATAAATTTTTAGTTTTCTTATCATTTGGGTGAAAATATTTGTTCTTGGAGCAAAGGAGATTTGCTTCCTTTTCCATGTGGACTACAGTAAAATCCAAGCAACTACCTTGAGAAATACAAGCTCAGATGTACCTCTTGCTGATAATTTGTTGCATGAGGAAATAACTCTTTTGTCTATGTAACAAACAACCCTTGTCTGTTATTTTTTCCCCTTATTCTTTATTGTAGTAGTGGTATGTATTAACCTTCTGCTTTATTCTATTGTTTTTTCACTGCATTAAGTTTTTTAATGAGTTTTGTCTTTGGTCGGTGAGTTCATGCTTATGTTTTTCTTTTGTGGCATTATTTTTTATTATTATTATCTAGTTATTGTTTTACCGTTTATGGAGTTTCATCAGTAGTGGGTGACTGTGCATGCTTATGAGGTGTAGTTAGGTACAGAAAACATTATCATGCGGTAATATTAATTTTTTTTTTTACTTTTTTTTCCAGCTCGGAAAAATGTCAAGAAGCACACTGGAAATCTGGGCATAAGACAAAATGCAAGAATTTTCAGCCATCTGGGGTAAATTCAACTGCAATAGCCAACTCTGGACACACAGCTTCTGGTGTTGGGGTTAAAAGTTTTTCAGCAGTTGCACTGGTTCCCACTCGTGGAAGCTCTAAGTTTATTAAGCAGCCAAAAAAGGTAATTGTGTCTATTTTATTTTTTTCACTTTTGATTTTGTAATATAAGTGATGCTTGAACTATTTTGGTAGTTCATGCATTGAAATACCTGTAACCTGCGCTTGTATTTTTGCAGATTCTTTTCCCGTATGAGGAATTTGTGAAATATTTTAATTGGGACAAACCAGGATTTCGTCCTTGTGGACTTCTAAATTGTGGAAACAGGTTTGCATGTGTGAATATCATATTTATGCTTTGGTACAATATTATCATTTGGATGCTTAAAACATAGACATATTGCACTTGTGCAAACCCTTCTCCTCATATAAAACACACATACACACATGCATGTATATGGGGCTCAATAATGTTGATTCTCTTTTCCAAATCTTTTTTTCTTGTGCAGTTGCTTTGCCAATGTTGTTCTACAATGTCTTGCATTCACACGGCCACTTGTTGCTTACTTGTTGGAGAAAGGCCATCGGAGAGAATGTAAATTCATGACCAGACACCACCAAGCCCCCCACCCCTCCCCCCATGCGGGGGGAGGAATTATTAGTGCTTAAGCTATTTCTCACTCTTATAACTGCTGATTTTTTTGTTCCAGGCAATCGTAATGATTGGTGCTTCCTATGTGAGTTTCAAACCCATGTTGAAAGAACAAACCAAAGTTTGCAAGCCTTTTCTCCCATAAGCATTCTCTCTCGCTTACCTAATATTGGTGGTAATCTTGGTTATGGGAGGCAGGAGGATGCTCATGAGTTCATGAGGTTTGTGTTATTCACATCGAATTCATGTTATTTGTTTATTTTAGCAAGTTGTCCCCAGTCCTGTTGAATATGAACATAGTGGACTCTAATGGTATTTGATATAAGTTTAGTTCAGTTTCATGAAGTATATTGTCGTGCTTGTAGGTTTGCCATCGATACAATGCAATCTGTCTGCCTTGATGAATTTGGTGGAGAAAAAGCCGTCGATCCTAGCTCCCAAGAGACAACCCTTATCCAACATATATTTGGTGGTTACCTCCAATCTCAGGTTATGCATATTCTTAGGCTGAACTCAATGATTGAAGAAAATTCCTGTTACTTCTGCTTATAATCTAGGTGTTAGACTGTTAGAGATCAAATTGCCAGTCTTCTTCTTCTTTTTAATATGTTGAACATTTTTGGACCGCAGATGAAGAGATGATGGTGTTCTGAGCGAGCTTTGTTGTATAATCTGTAGTTGTGTCTAGTTTTTGAGCCTAACTTATCTCACTTTCTTTGGTGGCTTGCTGCTGACGTAGAAAGTAACTTGTAATACTTGTCATATTTGTCATGTACATGAATTTTCAAATTCTTTTAGTGGGGATGAAGGTTTCATAATGTCTATACTTCCATTCCTCCGTTCAACCTGATTATGTTATCACTTTTCCTTTCTTGTGTTTATTGATATTCTTTAAAATTAACATAGTCACAATTCTCACAATTTGGCCAACGATATAGCTCTAGTTACGCAAGGATAGAGTTTGATAAAATAGGGCTTTCTGAGTTACGGTTTTGATTCTAAAAATATTTTATTCTTTATTGGGCAATTAAACTCATTTGATAGTTTGCTGTGCTTGTGCAACTGTACATCTGATGACAATACCCATTCTCTTTTTCTTTTTCTTTTTTTTTTATTAGTGCCCTTTTGAGGTATTGAATTTGTTTTATTCTTAATTTTTTTCCAGGTGATATGTACAGAATGCAATAATATCTCAAATCAGTATGAAAATATGATGGATTTGACCGTGGAAATTCATGGGGATGCTGCATCATTGGAGGAATGCCTAGACCAGTTCACAGTCAAGGAATGCCTTCATGGAGAAAATATGTATAAATGTGATGGGTATGACTGCTTCTCTTTTTTGATCAGGTTCAATGAAAGAATGAAAAAAAAAACAAAAAAAAATTATAATTCTGCATACATGCTGTGTTGTTGGTTCTTGTGGGATGAATATCTGTTTTAGTGATTCTTTTCTCTCTTGACGTTAATAAGAGTTTATCGTTTTCTCTTTTGTGATCATTGTTTTGGTCATCCTTCTTTTTTTGATAAGTAATCGCAAATTCAAGGATGACCAAAACAAGGTGTCTCTCTTGTTTTGGTCATCCTCTTAAAGAAGTAAAACCAAACTTTTTATCTTTATTATTTTTATTGGAGCCCCTGTTTGGCATTATCTGGGGTTTTAAGAGTATGGTTTATTTGATGGTCGGAGAGGATGATGAAATACTTTTGGGCAGGGTGATGGTTGAGATATTCCTAATTTGGCCTTTGTGGTTGAAAAGTTTGAAGAACAAGCTACAAAAGAATGGGGGGAAGGGAAATTTATGTCTCTTGATTGAAGCAATCTCTAATTTTGAATTTCATTAACTCTTGTGTTTCTCTTGAATTTGCCTTGCATGCAAGAAAGCCTTTTTGAACATTAAAGGTTCTTTGTATGTTCTGTCATCTCATATGGAGCTAGTCATATATGGTGGTAATTAGTTTTATATGGTGGTAATTAGTTTGATATTGCTTATATTTAATTTACTGATGTTTTGCTTCTAAATTATGTGCATTGTGAGCGTCAGCATATGATCTCATGTTAGAAATTATATATTTCTGGTTTTTGCAGCTGCAATGACTATGTTGAGGCATGGAAGCAGCTAACTGTTAAAAAAGCTCCCAATATTCTTACAATTGCCTTAAAAAGATTTCAGGTCTGAGCTATACTGATTTTGCATGTTCTATTTGATATTTTTGTTAAACACTCTTAATGTGTTAAATGTGATTTCACATTTAAAAGTTTGGTATAATTTGATTTGTTTTTCTGGATCAAATTCTCCAATGTCACTCAGATTTTGGTTTGTCTTTGGGTTTTCTTTTGATTTCTCATATCTGCTGGAAAATGTTTACAGAGCGGGAGGTTTGGGAAACTGAATAAGAGAGTTACTTTTCCTGAGACTTTGAATCTTAGCCCTTACATGAGTGAAGCTGGAGATGGTACAGACTTGTACAAACTTTATGCGGTTGTAGTCCATGTGGATATGTTGAATGCATCCTATTATGGTCATTACATCTGCTATACCAAGGATTTCCGTGGAAACTGGTACAGGATTGATGATTGCAAGGTAGTTCTATCTCTCTTAGTCTTCTTCTCTTTCTTACATGTGTATCATGCATGTTTATGTGCACAGATTTACTCAATCAGACACAGTGTAAGAGTTGGTCTTCTTTATTCCTAAAACGTAAATTGAGATTACATGTTTTGTTTCCATGCTCTTGCTTGTTCAATAACAGCTAGTTTAGGAGTTGACTGTACCAGTGCCACTGACATCTGGTGTAGAACTTGTTATTTTTATACTAAAAAAGGGTTTGTATGTGATCCCATGTCTTGCGAGGCCACTGTACACATGTAATGAATCAGTAGCAAAACGATTGGTTATAAAAGATTGGATCTGCAACTTATAAGTTGTCTTGATGAAACATTGGTCCCACAGTAGAAGTCTTATAACCAACTTAGGAAACCAATTTGTGCGTCTCCCTGCAGCATTCAAGTAGGCATGGATGTCGGATGATGAAAAATGCACATGTTTTTATCTATCATAAATAATTTGCTTGAAAAGTCTCATTTCTTATATCTTCTGCAACTTTTCTCAGGTTACAAGTGCTGAATTAGAAGAGGTACTTTCTCAGGGAGCATATATGCTTTTATATTGCAGGTACTCGTGCGTTTATGTGTATGTGTGTGCCCCAATATCCACTCTCTTTTTCTTTTCTTTTCTTCTCTTATTTTATTGACATTACATTTTACGCAATTTTATATATGGGCATTTTAGTTGGGCGGCCTTGAGAGTTAAGTTTTGGGTTAAGTTGCATTGGTTGTTAATTTCTTGCATCTTCAGATTGTCCTCCTTTTCGCAATCTGCATATATGCTGACATATGTATTTATCAAAAAAATATGCTGACATACGCATGATTGAATGTGTATGTGCTTTCCCTGTAGATGCAATCATGAGTGTTTGCTTTTGAGTATGCCTCGGGGCAATTCAAATACACTATTGTTCTGATGCACACTCTAAATGATCCTGTTTGCCTTTGGATGAGCAGGATTTGTGCTAGACCATCGAGTCTTAGAACTGACGAACCTTCAGGGAAGGAGCAGCAGCAAATGATGCAAGTGAAAGTAGCAGCACCTTGCCCAAAAGAGCAAGTCGGATGCTCCACAACTGCCGAGTCTAAGAAGCACATTAACGGTTTCACCATACTAGCTGATAGTAGTCCATGCCCGAAGGTTTCTGGCTGTGAGGAAGAGTCATCCACTGGAATTAACCCTGTAGCTCCAGAAGAATGTCTTGAGGATATGGATGTGGTTAGTGTCAAGCCAAGTTCATCTGTTTCCATGGAAGTTTCCATCTGTAAGACCGAGTCATCTTCTGGAAGTAGTATTGAAGCTTTCAGAGAAGATCAAGGGGGTATAAATATGGTCAATTCTGCATCAAATTCGCTACTTTCAAATGGGTTTTCTAGCTACAAGAAAGATTCTTCTGTGGCATTTAATTCTGAGGCTGGAAGAGAAGATCTGGAAGATATGAACATATTTCTTTCTGATATGGATTCGTCTGTTTCAGTAGATAGTAAATCTGTAAGAGAAGATTCAGAAGATATGGACGTCGAGATAACACCGTCTGTTGCAGACGATATCGAAGTTTGTGGCAACGGTTACACACACCAAAAGGAAATAATGCCATGCCCAGTGGAGCATGCTCATAAGGTGGTTTCGGCTGAAATGAATAAATTGAAGCATGAACTACCTCTTTGCAATGAGGATGGAAATGGAGCTAGGAGAGTAGAAATAATGGGTGGCAATTTGTAAGAATTTAGGTCCTTTTTTTCTTTATAAGTTCATATTTTTTTCATGATCCCACCATCAAAAGGAAAAGATTGAGTTGGGAATTCTTTTTCTGGGGTTTCATTATTTGCAGAAATCTCGGATTCTATTGTACCATTTTCAGATGGGACATTTTAACTTTATCAAACTTGACAGAATTTAGGATATCGCCAAGGGGATTGTATTCCCTTGCTGAGCTAATTTTCATCTGTAAGAATATCTGTGGTACAATTAATAATATTTTTTCTAAATCTTTTGGGGCGGCTATTTTTTTTTGCAAATTAGGCTCTGTTTGGTAACAGCCTTGACCCAGACACTGTGCAGTGTCTGGGTCAAGGCTCGATTTTTGGTGAATTTTAACCCCTAATTTTGCCCATTTTGCCCCTCTCTCTTCCAAAGTTGAACCAGAACATTTTTTTGTGACTTTCCCCCGCTGAACAGAGGAAACACGCCAGCTTCTCCCCCACAGTGCCCCCTCACACGCGTCGCAGCTGCCCAAGGCTCTCCATTCCTGATTTCTCTCCCCCCCACCCCTGCGCTGTGTGGGAACAATTTCAGGAGCCCCCCCTTTCACGCGTGCCCAGCTGCCTGTGGAAAACAACAGCTGATTTCTCGCCCCCCCCCCCCCCCCCCCCCCCACCCTCTGCGCTTTGTGGGAAAAAATTTGATTCAAGGCAGAGATTTCAACAGTACCGGCTTAGGAAACCTAAGTTTATTCTCTCTCAAAATTCCAGCCTATCTTTACCTTTCTCTCTCTTTCTCCCTCTCGCGTTCAGCCCGCTTATGTGAAGCAGGCCCTCATCGAAACTCTCTCTCACCATCCTCTCCGGCAACATATCCGGTCAAAATGGTAGCCAAACCCCGGAGCTCACGCCTCACCCTCTTCCCCAGGACCTTCAGGGTCGCACCCGACCCGTCGAGGCCGTACGACCCGGATGCCGACCTCGACGCCATCGACAACAACCTCAAGTCGTCGGTACTCTCTCTCTCTGATTAATTTCTTCTAATCGAATTCTCCTTCGGCAAATCTCCAGTCAAAATGGTAGCCGTACCCCGGATCTCGGGTTTCACCCTTTTTCCCATGACATTCAGGGTCGCACCCGACCCATCTTGGCCGTACGTCACGGATGTCGACCTCGACGCCATCTACAATCACCTCAAGTCCTTGGTACTCTCTCTGTGGTTAATTTCTTCTAATCGAACCTAATCTTAAGGTTTTGTTTAGTTCGTGAGTTTAAACTTTAAACATTGAATTTATTCTCTGTTTCGTTGTTCATAAAATTTATGGTGAGAAAATATGCTGGCAGTTTGGGATATAGTTTTGATTTTGGTGTGACTAGTTTCTTCTTTGGGATTTTGTAGTTTTTTCTTTGGTACATTTTATTATTGGTTTGAGTGTGTTGCAGATTTTTTCAATGCGTTTAGGTCGATTAGTAATTCCACAAAGCGCAGAGGGTGGGGGGGGGGGGGGGGGGGGGACGAGAAATCAGCTGATTTTGCTCCTTCAGTTTTGCAAATATAAGGGGAAGAGACAATATAAGGGCATAAGTGTAACAACATATGGGCAAAAGGACAAAAACAGTAACTAGGCCTGGGTGAAGGCTGTTGCCAAACACCCCCTAAATTGTGCTCTTTTTTTTTTTTTTTTTTTTTTAAGAAAATAGGGGAAGAGATATTCGATTTAGTGACTTCTACTTCATATTGCATTTATTTATTTATGTTTTTTGTCGTTTAGTTCGGTTGAACTATGCAGCACACATCATATCCAAAGTTGACTAACAAGGCCTGGATAGAATTTGGGGCGATAAGTTTATAAGCAATACATGCATTTAGAAAGAATGAAATATTTTTATAAAATTTAACACTTTCTTTTATTTGTAAAATTTCGCTTAAAACCTTTTTATTTATTTTTTATTACTTATTAGATATAAAATGACTTATCACTTAATTCAAGAACCTAAAATAATGAGACTTGAAAGAAAAAAGTTATTGAGAAAAATGGAAAGCTATAGAGAGTAAATGATAGTGGAATACGATGCGAAAAGAAAAAAAATTGGCCGACACAGTTGGAGTTTTATGTATGTTGAAAACTTTCCATATTCTTCTAATTCAAATGAACATTGGAGAAAATTGGACTTTCATGAATGTAAAAATTGAACTTTCAAGAAAAGAACACATAATGGACTTTCTAAAAATTTATTATTTATGGATGTTGAGACTTCCATAAATGTGGATAATAACTTTCAATCAGTAATTACTATTACCATAATTAGGGGCCTTAATTAAATACTATTTATTAATGCTTTACCACATTATAACCTTAAAAAAAAAAAAATTAGATAGAATCTCTATTGTATAATTATTGACAGGAGCCTTAACTAGATACTATTTATTAACTTTTTACCATATTAGAGCCTTAATATATATATATATATATATATATATATATTAAGGCTCTAATATGGTAAAAAGTTATATATATATATTGTAAAGTTATTAGTTGAAGACTTTATTAATTTATTTATTTGAATGGAAATCTGAGAATTTCATTGATTAAAGATTACAAGCATAAAGCTCGTACATAGCAAAGCAAAAAGCTCTTACAGCACAAAGTATAAAGCTCTGCAAAAATCATAGGCACATGTTATGAGGTTACAAAATCATAGATAAAAACAAAAATTCTTATAATCAGGTGCTATTTATGACTTCAATATTCTATATTCTATTAATCCATGTACAAATACAGTTAAAGAGCAGATCTGCTTCAAACAGACTAAATCTAAGACATGAGTAGCCAAATTTTCTAACAAAATTTATTTAAATCGGTCATAAGAGATAACTTATCACACCTAATTATCAAGGCTGTAAGAAATAATTTATCACACCTAATTATTCACCCTCTCTCATGAGGGCAGATGTAGAGAGAAGAAACATCTTATTCAAAACAAAAAACACAAACAAACAACTAGCAAGTAGCAGCAGCGGTCGGGAGGAAATGAACGGCACAACACGGTGAAAGGTGGACAGATGTATAGCGAAGAAGTTGAAGTTGCTGATCAGGTCAGAGAACACCTACAAACACATAAAAATAAAAATAAAATAAAATGGAGGGTGAAGGTAGGAGCAGGGAGTAGAAGGGGAAGGAGAGAGGAGGAGGGAGCAGATCTGCTCCCTCCTCCTCTCAAAACTATTTTCCTAAGGAGAAGAACCGAGAGACGGCCCCGTTGAGTAAACAATCTCTCATACAAGACCAGGTCAAGAGATTTTAGAATTAATTTAAACTAGAACAAATTTATATTATGGGTCTGTTTAAATCTATGATTTTAAAATGTGTATTTTTTTAAAAAAAAAAAAAAATTCCTCTTATATGTAATTTAAAAAATAATTTTTTTTAAAGAACTCAATTAGAAAAAAAAAAAAAAACATTTTTTGTAATTTTGTTTAAAATTACACTTCTTAATAAGAGCATTCTTATTAAGCTCTTTATATTTAATTTTTCTTTAAAATTTTGAAAAAATTCACAATAAGAGTCATTGAATGATTTAAAACAAGTTTTTTAGTTTCTACTCTATTTCAAATTTAATTTTAATCAACAAAGCTCTCTAAATACCAAGTGCCAAAAAGTGAAAGTTATTTAAGTTTTTAATCTTATATATTCATTTTTCTTCTCTTTCTTGTCTACCAAGAACAATACAAGAATTAAAAAATAAGAAAATAATAATATTTAATTAAATTTAAAAAAAAAAAGATATAATGTGTTTTATACTTGATTCATTACTTTTTAAATTTACAAAAAAAAAATTTTTGCTCTTCAAATTTAAATTTTATTTGAAGAGTGCATATGCTCTTGGGCCGTTAAGTGCAGACGAAGACAGCAAGGAGCTACTCAGGAAAGATATAACATTCAACAGAGGAGGTAGCTTGGGACGATCTTGGGAGTTTTGAACTCAGAATTGTCAGGTTTTGTATCCATCCTACCAGCAAAGTAGCCAACCGATTGGTCTGTCATCGACATACATGAACTAATAATAAATCCCCATTTTTTTTTTTCTTAATAACAACTTTTCTATAAAAAAGAAAAAAAACCAACAACGTAAAGCTGAGGGCGAACTTGGGAGCTCGTGTCTCTTCTTCTCTGAAGAGCTTGTCTTTCTTCTTCCTATTGTAGGCTTCGATTGAGTTGAAGTGACCTGAGGTGGATGGCGGCGAAGATTTTAGGAATGTCCCCTTTTTTGTTGGGGATTACTACGGTTTTGATGGCCGTCATCGCTGTTCTTCTCTTCAGATTTTCACCTAAACCCAATTCTCACTCCCCCCAGGTCAGCACCTCCAAATTTTTGATTTTCTCGTGGAAATTTCAATCAAATTGAACGCTAAGGTCTTCTTGTTCTTGTTTGGTCGGAGTTTTTGATTTTCCGGCAAATTAAATTCGGACAGAAGACATTATTATTGTTATATTTACTAGTAGTAGCTGATGTTGCTTGCTTTTTTCAGAGACTGTTTACTGTTGAAGAATTGGCCTTGTACAATGGGAGTGATGGAGGGTTACCCATCCTTTTAGGAATTCTTGGGTACTCTCTCTTTCTCTTTCTCCATGTATGAATTTACTTTCAGGATTCTTATGTACATTCTATATTTTCATTCAGGTCTGTGTTTGATGTAACAAAAGGAAAATCTCACTACGGCCCGGGAGGGGGTTACAATCATTTTGCTGGAAGGTATTTGACATCCTCGTTTGTTTTCCCAAACAGGCTTGGTTTTTTATGTTTTATTTATGTCAATGAGTTTACCTACATGTCTTAGCATAATGCCTTTGTAATATTTTCTTTCTTGTAGATATTTAATTGAGAAATGCTAGAAGCTACATTTCTATCCCCCAATTAGCAATCCCAGCCTAACCCTTGAGTCTAAGTCCCCCGCAATGAATGATCCAAAGGTTGGTTGGGATTGTCAAATCAACATTGTGGGATGATTGTGAGATAAAAAATATAGTTTCTAGCATTACTTTATTTAATTTGTTGCCATGTCGGTGTTAAATCCCTTTTGTTGGCTTTGTAGACTGTATACCCTGTCTGCATGGTGAGCTCATATCCTCTTTTTGCATTATATTCCTTCACAAATTGTTATCTAAACAAAAAGTAAGAAGGAAAAATAAAGTTTCAGCTAGTCTCCTTGGCCAAGAGACCTGCATGGATTTCTGTATATGATTCTCATGGTGTTCTCTTTCAGTGAATGGCTTTAAAAGGAAGGATCAAAAAACCTTTGTTTTATGCTGTAAATTCTACATGTGGTAGGTCTTTTTAGGAAGTATGACTTCAACCTTGTTGGTGTGTTGCCAAATAGAAGACGTATGTGGGCTAGAATTTGGATTTAACTTGTTGGCAATTAAGCTTTATGATGTTTCTTCGACATTAGTGGCACTCAGCATTGTTAAAACATTCTGGTTTTATCTCTCCAAGTTGCTTACTTTGATTTTTCTTGCTTTGAAAAGTGTAGGAAGTTTCTCTTGCATAAGCTTATATTTTTTTGTCACCCTTTGTGAATCTATCTCAAAATCCTCATATTGTCACACCGTAGTGCCTAAAACGTCAAATTGCCAAATTTAAATACCATCATTGACATATCTCCCACTGACTTATATTCACTTATTCATATCATTTCTCTCGTTTTAATGTTTTAGAATTGTATTCTGACAGCCTTTTGCTTTCTTATTCTCCTTGAATCAGAGACGCTTCTCGAGCATTTGTTTCAGGAAACTTTACAGGTAGCAACTGTCATTATTATTTTTTCGTCAAGCCTATTGACTATCTTATGCAAGTTTCGATGTTTGACAACCTGTGAGAATATGTTGAAGATCTACTTTTCTTTTTTTAATTCATGGTGATCCTCCATTTTTTGACTAAGAAACCATCTTCTTCGTTTTCAAATTCGAGATAATAGTGGTAATTTGATACTAGAAGAAAATGGATAGTTGAAAATCATCATCGTATTATCACTTACCCAAAAAATTAATCATTCTGCTCCCTAATCTTGCCATGATAATCTGTGGGTGGGGGGAAGAATTTGGCATGGGAGCCTCACCATGCTGGGGCTTGACTTGATCAAGAAGAGATCAGGAAAAGCTTTTTATTACTAATTCTCATGTTCTTTTTCCTGTTTTGATTGGACACTACCAGAAACTTTCTCGGTGTCCAATCAAAAGTGGAAAAAGCAAAGAGAAAAGGAGAGAGGGGAGAAGGGAGAAGGTGATTCTATGTTGTCATTGTGGGGGACTTTATGTGCTGCCATTACTGAAGGATTCAAAGGCTTTTGACAATGTGTTGAAGTGAGATGTATGGATACACAAAGCAGATATTGTGATGAATGGGTTGGAGTGACATTTAAGGATACACAAAGTAGATATTGTATTCAAAAAAAAAAAAAAAAGGTAGATATTGTGATTCTATGTTGTCATTGCGAGGGACTTTATGTGCCGCCATTACTGAAGGATTCAAAGGCTTTTGACAATGTGTTGAAGTGAGATGTATGGATACACAAAGTAGATATTGTATTCATAAAAAAAAAAATGTAGATATTGTGATGAATGGATTGAAGACCTCTAATCTGAGGCCAAGGTGAAAACCCTGCAGATCTTTGCTTCATGGCACACTTAAAAGAGAGTGGAAAAAAAACCCTCAATGCCTGAATTTGAGTACTCTAGCTGAAACACAAAAACACAAAAATGATATTGTGAAGGCATCAAAATAATATCAGAGAAAGAATTGGGTGGAGATGGTGTAGAGTTTGCAGTGCTGTTGCTGTCATCAACGAGGGGAGAGGTTCTTCAAATTGTCAAGACTCTGCTCTTCTTCTTTATCTTACTTGATTCTTTCTCCTCTTGCTGGGGCTTAGATCAACAAGAGTTTTATACTTTTATTTTTCATTTTGTATTGTAGAAAAATATATATTTTTTTTAGTTGTCATGTGCTCATAACATGGGCCAGTTTCAATTATTATTTTGAATGGAAGGTTAACAGAAGGGGTTATTTGCAAATTTCTAATAGTTTGTAGGTACAACTGGTTACAAATTCATTTCAAGGGTGGTCGTGCAGCTAGATGAAAGTTTAGAAGGCATTTGTGCGTTTTAGCCTTTTTTTTTCTTTCTAAAGTAATGGCGTATTATAGCGGCAAATAATTAAACGATAACTTTTGCAGCTTCAAACTTATTGCATTGTGCAGAATTAACTTTTTTCACTTTGTTTCTTAATACAGGAGATGGACTTACAGACTCATTGCTTGGGTTATCCAGCACTGAGGTAAACCAACTTTATTTGGTTGTATTTTTTCAGTGGTGGAATTACATAGCATTCTGGGGTATTGGCATCCAAAGATCTGAAAAATCATTATTTTGGCCTTTGCAAATGAGGCTAGAAATAATTCCCCCGCCCCTTTTGCCTCTTCTTAGTTAAGTAGCCTATATTTGATGATTGCTTGATGCTAAATCCTGGCTCAATCTATTTGTCATAGTCCTTATGCATCTTTCTGATTTTGTTAAATAGACATACTCCAATTCCTACTTGAGGCAAGTGTACAGTTATCATAAATCACTTCTATCGTAGTAGACCACAATCTAGGATTTTTTTTTATCAACTTTGTTATATACTGTTAGAAGAATATATTAGGGTTTGAGGGCAATTTGGTCATTTTATATATTCTCTAAGCTTATATATAATATGTTTGAGGTAGGCTACGTATCTTTGAACAGCCTCCTCTTTTCTCTATACTTTCTTCATGCAAACCTCTCAACATGGTATCAGAGCCTAGGGTTTATACCTTTTCCTGATATCTTGTTCTTCTCTCCCAAATCTTTTTCTTTCTTTTATTTTAATCGTTTTTTTTTTTTTCCCCCGGTTCTATTCTTTTCTCCTCTCCCATTTATATTGCTACTGATCGAAGGCAGTTGAAGTGCTGGGCTTCAAGCCCGTGGTGGAAGATGGCGCCAGGTTCCCCATCGCCGCTGGTATGAACCGCCGTCATCTCCATGGGTCTTAAGTCATCGTCGATGATTGGTTGGAGTCGTCGGTCGGTGCTGTCTGTGGTGATTACCACTCTCTGCGGTGGCCGGAGATTGTAGTTGGTTGTTTTTCCGGCACGATCTGGGCAAGGGTTGGTTGTTGCCGGCGTCTGGCAGTCTCCGGAGGTTTGTTTGTCGTCGTTGGTTGTTTTCCGGCACGGGTTGGTTGTCGTCGGCGAGGTCTGGCTGTCTCCGGCGCGGTTCCGGCGACGTCTGGCAGTCTCCGGCGTGGTTCCAGCGGTTTTGACAAATGAAGATTGGGTGTTTGGCTCCGGGTGCTTGCTGTCGCGTATTCAGGATAAGGATATCCCAACCTTAAACCGGGACAAGGCTATCCGGTTTCTGGTTTTCCCCTGTCCAGACCGGTCCAGCCCATTTTCCGGCTGGTTCAGTCCATTTTCCGGCCGGTTTAGTCCGGTTCAGGCCAGGTTCAAGCCGGTTCAGGTCAGTTTTTTGCTAATTTCTCTCGGTTTCTTCCGGTTCACTATGGTTTAGACCTGTTTTTGCTCAACTTCAGTCCGGTTCAGGTCAGTTTTGACGTATTTTATCGATTCTACCATGGTTTGAGTTGTTTTTGGTTGGCATTCATCATTGTCAGCAAGCTTTGCTTCGAGTTGGGGCTGTTTTGTGTGAGTTTTTTTTTTATTATTCTCCTTGGTAGTTCGTTGGTTGGTGGACTTGTGTAGTTGTTTGCATCTGGTTAGTGCATTATAATGGCTCCTCCTT
The DNA here is from genome assembly GCF_965113065.1 of Corylus avellana. Taxonomy (NCBI): domain Eukaryota; kingdom Viridiplantae; phylum Streptophyta; class Magnoliopsida; order Fagales; family Betulaceae; genus Corylus; species Corylus avellana. Next base: position 18,603,343 of record NC_142496.1, read on the forward strand.
CCGATTTAATTAATTCTGCCTCTATGGGTCCGGCTACTATGACACTTGTGAAACTTAATGGCAAAAATTATGGTTATTGGTCACGATCTGTGGAAGTATACTTGAGAGGGAAAGGTCTGTATTCTCACTTGGAATTTGAGCAATCTCCGGAAGATGACTCCAAAAGCCTTTGGGACTAGGCCGACAATCAGATTATATCTCTTATGTTGAATAGTATTGAACCTCACATTGGATCCTCATGTCTCTATCTTCCTACTGCTAAAGCAATTTGGGATCATCTTCGGCATATGTACTCTGGCACTGGGAATATCACTCGAGTTTATGAGGTGTGTCAACGATATTTTGGACTTGAGCAGGGTACTCAATCTTTAGATGAGTACTACAATCAGGTTGTGACCGTCTGTCGGGAAAGAGACATGTATCAGCCGCTCTCCACTGACTTGAAGAAAATGGAGAAGCAACGTCAAGATGTGGATGTGGTTCGATTTCTTCTCGGCTTGAAACCTGAGTATGAGTCTGTTTGTGCGCAGATTTTGGGTGGTTCTGATCTCCCATTGCTTTCTGAGGTTTTTTCTCGGGTTCAGCGTGCTACTATTTCTGATCATGGTTCTTTGTTGAGCATGGAACGTACTGGTGATCGTGCTGCATTTATTGCTGCCCGTGGTAGTTATGGTGGTTCCCGTGGGGGGCGTGGCAGTCGAGGTGGTCGTGGTTTTCGTGGTGGACGTGATTTTCGGGGAGGTGGTCGCATTGGAGGTCGTGGGCCTCGCAAATGCACTCATTGTGGCCGTACCAATCATTCTATGGAGTTTTGTTGGGACTTACATGGCACACCATCTGGTTTTGCCAATTAGGTTACTTCTGATGAGGGTTCTCTAGCCCCGGCTGGACCACTTGGTACTTCAAGCTCACCTCTTGAGAATGATCTCATCTCCATCCCGAAAGATGAGTATGCTCAGTTCTTAGCCCATAAGCAGGCTTCTTCCTCTTCCACTGCTACTCTTGCTCAGTCAGGTACTGCATCTCATTGTCTTTTATCCTCCACTAGCAACCCGTGGGTTATCGATTCTGGCGCCAATGAACATATGACTGGTTCGTCTACTTTCCTCTCTAATTATCATCCTGTCGCATCACCTAGAAGTGTCACCCTAGCTAATGGTTCCCTATCCAAAGTGGTCGGCTCAGGCACTACCCATCTGAGTCTTGACATTGAGTTGTTATCTGTTTTACATGTTCCTGGCTTTCCTTTTAATTTGTTATCTATTAGTCAAATCACAAAATCCCTTAACTGTTCAGTTAGTTTTTATCCTTCTTTATGCATTTTTCAGGATCTCAAGACGAAGAGGATGATTGGTATGGGGCATGAAGTTGATGGCCTCTATTATCTCGATCTAGCACCTACAATTTCCTCTCATGCGTTGCAGTCGTCGGCCTCCCCTCTTCAGTGGCATTGTCGTCTTGGTCATCCTTCCCTTTCTACATTGAAGCATCAAGTCCCCAGTCTTCGTCATGAGGCGTCTGTGCCTTGCGAAGCTTGTCAGCTTAGTAAGCATCATCGTGTCTCGTTTCTGTCCCGTGTTGTTAGTAGGGTTTCTAGTGCTTTTGAGTTAGTTCATTCTGATGTATGGGGTCCAATTAATATCGCAGCCAATAAATTCCACTATTTTGTGACCTTTGTGGATGATTTTTCCCGAATGACATGGTTATTTTTAATGAAAAATCGTTCAGAGTTATTTTCTATTTTCCAACTTTTTCACAATATGATTAAGACTCAATTTGCTCCGAAAATCCGTATTTTGCGTTCGGATAATGCTAAAGAATATACATCTCATTCGTTTGCCTCTTATTTGTCTGATAAAGGCATTATCCATCAAACATCCTGTGCTCACACTCCACAACAAAATGGTGTGGCTGAATGCAAAAATCATCATTTATTAGAAATCGCACGTTGTCTCTTAATTCATATGCATGTTCCCAAACAATTTTGGAGTGATGCTGTCCTCACTGCTTGTTATTTAATTAATAGGATGTCCTCCTCGGTCTTAGATGGTACCTCTCCTCATTCTCTTTTATATCCTTCTTCATCCCCGTTCTCCTTGCCATTGAAGGTTTTCGGGTGTGTTTGCTATGTTCATAATTTGGGTCCCGGATTTGATAAGCTTGACCCTCGTGCTAAATGTGTCTTCCTTGGGTATTCCACAACCCAAAAGGGATACCGTTGCTATAGTCCGGTTCTTCGACGCTACTTCACTAGTGCCGATGTCACATTTGTTGAGTCTCTCCCCTATTTTCTTGCTACTACCTCTTTGGGTGACTCTTCCCTTGAGCCTGATGTCGAGTCTCTTCCGCTGCCTATTCCTCTTCTCTCTGTGCCGGTCTCTCCTTCTCCTCCGGTCTTGCTACCTCACCGCCAACCTGCTCCACTCCAAGTTTATCAACGTAGACTTCGACCATCAGCTCCTGCACCGCCATCATCATCCTTATCGTCTCCAAATCCGCTGCCTCCACATCCATCCGACCACTTGCCTATTGCCCTACGGAAAGGTACACGTTCTTGCACTACCCAACATCCTATTAGTCAGTTTGTCTCCACTCGTTCTTTATCTCCTACACTTTCTTGCTTTATTTCCCATCTCTCTAGTGTTTCTATTCCTAAGACAGTGCAGGCTGCAATATCTGACTCTGGTTGGAGGCAAGCTATGGAATTGGAAATGAAGGCTTTGCATCACAATGGGACATGGGAGCTTGTTCCCTTACCACCTAATAAGAAAACTGTGGGTTGCAAATGGGTCTACACAGTTAAGTTTCATCCTGATGGTTCGGTTGAAAGATTGAAAGCTCGGTTGGTTGCTAAGGGCTATACGCAAACGTATGGTATTGATTATGATGACACTTTTTCTCCTGTAGCCAAAATTTCATCTATTCGTGTTCTTATTTCCATGGCTACTAATCTTGATTGGCCCTTGTTCCAATTGGATGTCAAAAATGCCTTTCTACATGGGGATTTGAGTGAGGAAGTTTATATGGAGCAACCACCTGGGTTTGTCGCTCAGGGGGAGTCTCAGGGCTATGTCTGTAAATTAAGAAAGGCATTGTATGGTCTCAAGCAGTCACCGCGGGCATGGTTTGGAAAGTTCTCTGAAGCGGTACTAAAGTTTGGGCTGCAGAGATGTCAGACAGATCATTCAGTATTCCACTTACATACTAGTGCTGGCTATATTCTCCTTGTGGTATATGTAGATGACATTGTCATTACTGGAGATGATTCAGGAGGCATTGCCCGATTAAAACAATTCCTACAGGATCAATTTCATACAAAGGATTTGGGCAAACTTCGATATTTTCTAGGCATTGAAGTTGCTAGATCTCGAACAGGTATCAACTTGTCCCAGAGAAAGTATGCACTTGACTTATTAGAAGAGACAGGTCTTTTGGGTTCTCGACCAGTTGATGTTCCAATGGATCCAAATAAGAAATTACTAAAGGATGAAGGTGAATTATTTGAAGATCCCGGCAGATACCGTCGTCTAGTTGGGAAGTTGAACTATCTTACTATCACCAGGCCAGATATTTCATATGCCGTTAGTGTTCTCAGTCAGTTCTTGGAGGCTCCTCGGGTTTCACATTGGGAAGCTGTTACTCGGATTATTCGTTATGTAAAGAGACAACCTGGTCTAGGAATATTGTATAGACCAAATGGACATCTTAGGGTAGAAGGTTTTACTGATGCAGATTGGGCAGGTTCTCCTTTAGATAGACGGTCTACTATAGGGTATTGCACATTCTTTGGTGGTAATCTTGTAACTTGGAAGAGTAAGAAACAGACAGTGGTGGCACGATCTAGTGCTGAAGCAGAGCACAAGGCAATGGCTCATACGACTACTGAGTTGACATGGTTACAACATTTCCTTCAGGAGATTGGCTTCTCGACTACTACTCCTATCCCATTATCTTGTGATAACCAGGTTGCCATACATATTGCATCTAACCCGGTTTTTCATGAAAGGACTAAACACATTGAGGTTGATTGTCATTTCATCCGAGACAAGATACTCAATGGAGACATATCTACAGTATTTGTGAAGTCTGGAGACCAATTAGCTGATATGTTTACAAAGTCTTTATGTCGTAACCGGTTAGAGTTTATTTGTTCCAAGCTGGGCTTATATGATATATATGCTCCAGCTTGAGAGGGAGTGTTAGAAGAATGTATTAGGGTTTGAGGGCAATTTGGTCATTTTATGTATTCTCTAAGCTTATATATAATATGTTTGAGGTAGGCTACGTATCTTTGAACAGCCTCCTCTTTTCTCTATACTTTCTTATTAATAAACTAATTTTGGCTTCTGAAAATTTATTTTTTTCTTTTTCCCCTTCTTCCCTATAGACACACCCTTTGATAGGATATTTAACTCTTCTCTGCCTAATGGCATTTTAACTTCTATAAAACAATGTGCTCCTAAATCATATATATGCTCGACCATATGGAAAATTATCCTACTTTACCAATGTGGAGCACTGGGAGAGAAAGAAATCAGCACATTTTTTGAGGATCACGAGTCTAATGTGCTACAATTAAAATCCGCCTTGAAATCTCTTTTATTTTGGGCTGTAACGTTTGTTCTTAATTTTCGTCCTGTAATCTTGTAGATCTTCTTAACTTTTTAAATTTTCAATCCTATTAGGGTGGTGGCTTCTCTTGTATACTTTTCTTGTACATGACCTTTGCTTCTCCTCTGAATAAAAATTATTACTCATCAAGAAATCATATATAAGCCTAATCCCATTGTTCCAAATTTTCATTCTTCTTCTGTGTATTTCAATTATGTGTGTTCTAGGTAACCTAGGCTTTGGTGTCCTCCACCTTCAGCTATTCAATATTTTGTGTATCTTTTGATGATTTTTCACACTTTCAATGAAGATTACCAGAATATATGATGAGAATTAGAGCAGGAGCAATATAAAGAGCATGAAGCATCATTTTGAATTTTATACTAGTCTATGTGAACATATTAGGGCATGCCTCGAAGCTCCTCTTTAATTGGAGCAAACAAATTGGCCTTGGTGGTAGGTGTTGCTTGTTACATTGTTCTAGTCTTTTCACAATCCATCAAAAATGACATTCTCTGAGCCTTGTTCATACGAAATGGCCTTGAGTTACCAACAAGAGCTTCTGTCTGCCATATATTAACCAGCTGATTTATGAAGAATGTGCCCCCCAATGGTCATTGGGCCAAATGGCATCTCATCCCCTCTTAGGTAAGAGGTGGAAGGTGAGCTTACAGTTCAATATTGTGTCAGTGCAGCCTGTAAAATGGAGAAAGTATCAATTTATACTTAGCGAGGTCTTTAGAATGGTTGTGTATCCTTTATTTCAAAACATATTTTCTCAAGAGTGTTCAGAAAAAGGAGGGGGAAAAAACTTTTTTCTCTACTCTATGAGATCTGTTGTGATTAATCTTGCTCCATGAACCATAACCAATGTCATTACAACTTTAACAAGTTCCACATGTGATTGAATTATACTTGTGTTTATAGGTGAAGAGTGTTGTTGGATGGCGGGATTTCTACTTTAGAAGCTACACGTGAGTTACATTGATCAGTTATCTTTTTCCATTCTAGTAAGTTGATATTTGAAAATTCTCAATCATGTTATAATGCTTCCAATATAGTTACTAAAAGCATTCCCCCTGGTGAATCTTTGCTTTTGTTAGTGGCCTGCTTCTGAAACTTAACAAAACCTCTCTAGGATTATATATATATATATATATATATATATATATATATATATATAATGTTTCTTTAAAAGTTGTTCCAATCAAATGAGTAAAGATTATTCATACACCTCCAAAACATTTTCTTTATTTTTTTATTGGTGGATGTGATAATATATCTACATCTTCATATGCTGCATTTAAGATTTATTTGACACTAATTTTTTAATTCAAACATTGTCTAGCAGTTTGGATATGATATTCATTACGTAACTAGCAGTAAATGCTTGCTGTGCATGACATGATAGTATTGTACAAAAGCTAAGAATTATTTAAGAAAGTAATCGGTTGTATAATTTTGTTAAATTTTTTATATAATGTATTATTTAAAATCAAATTTTATTTAATGTATTATTTAAAATCAAATTTTATTTAGCAAAATTAAAATAAGAAATGCTATGGGGCCATCTTTGAATAGTCACTTACACCTTTTTTTCAAAGTGTCAAGCCCATGTTAAGCTCCTTTGCTGCCTTGGTTGTGGGACTGTAAAATATTGAGTAATGGCTTTCTTAGATAACATCCCAGAAGCGTTGCAACTATCTTCTCTTTGCTTGTTCCTCACTTTCCGAAGTTACTTTTTACGATTTTTACAAAATCAAAGCATGTTTCTCACGCTCAAACCTGTTGTCTATTTTGTCCCAAAGTCCAATATTGTTTCCATAAACATAGAAAAGTCATTTGCAACACGAGTGAAATTATTTTAGTTCAAAGTAAATTTTAATGAAATAAAAAGAAGGGATTAATAGAGAGAATTATATATGAAGTTGTTCACCTTGGGTTACACTTGTGGTTTTAAAATCCGAAGATTAAAAGAGTGTGGAGTACTTCATTGTTGATGGTTTCCCATCAACAGAAGTCTCATGCATGGACACTTCATATTACCAATCCTATGATACCCGATGTACATATCTCGGCCACTCCATCTCTATAGTACTTTGGATTCTTTTCATTGACTGACTCCATCCAATTCGTAACACAACTCATTCTTCACATCCATGGCAATCAACATTTCTCGTTATATTTATGGGGTGAAAGTAATTGCAATGAGTTGGTAACAATTTTATCAAGAATGTGAATGACAACCCTATCAATACTGATTTGTGTTTGGCAATATGAGATTAAATAGACAAGGTGAGTTGGATGTAAATGAATGAGGTGATAATATGTGGCTCGACCACTCTTTTTTTTTTTTTTTAATTATTATTATTCTTATTATTATTATTATTATATATTTTAAATTTTTTTATTGTAAGTTACACAGGTTAGAATATGATTGGTGTCGATGTGCCACATTAATGGATTCTGTCAACTCATCTAACGATAGACCTTTTTTTTTTCTTTTTTTTTTTTCTTCTGCCTACCCCAGGGAGTGTTTAATCAATTTTAAACCTCGAAGAGCTATTTGTTAAAACTCCAATTTACAGCAACCAATTAGCATGTTTCCAAATTTGTTTAATACTATTTCTTTATTTAGATAAGGGTTATTTTATTGCTTTTTCAATTAATAGATTACTGGTGCCAACTGTTTCAAAAGTTTAAAGCCATTTGCAAGTGAACAATGTATATCAAAGCCCACAGTTAACACACTAATATGCCCCTCTATGCAGTGTCCCAAAACTTCATGTGATTCCCGAAATAGAAATAGAAGTAGAAACAAGGTTCTAGTATTATGTAGGTCCATTAGTTATCTTGAAGATCAAGTAATCTGGAATAAAGCCAACAATGCATATCAAGCACTTGGTAGCATGGGCGAAAACTATTATTTGTAGACAAAGTTTCTAATGGCACACTACTTATGGCTAATTCGTCCTCTTGTAGATAATTTTTGCTTATTCAGCTAGATGCCTATTTTGCTTATATCGATGTGAAGCTGATGTTATATTTTGTACTAAAAGTGCCTGAAACAAAACTTAATATGGTTCTGTGTGTGTTAGTGAACTAAAACGTTTTCACTTTTCAGTTTTGAATTTGACATGCTTCTGCTTTTCATTTAAGGTGTCTTAAGAATGGAGGAAAGAATTATGTTACCATAGAAACTCAAAAATTTCAAATGAAAATATTGCTTTGTATCAAGTTTTAGCATAATATTTTGTATTGATTCAGTGTGAACTCGTGTTGTTAGATTTATTGGCAAGCTAGTAGGACGTTATTATGATAGCCAAGGAAATGCCACAAAATATTTGAAAGGAGTTGAAGCAAAGGCTGCAAGAGGTGCACAGCTTTTGGAGAAGCAGAAGATTGAAGAAGCTAAACAACCTAGTTGCAATTCAAGGTGGAGCCAAGATGATGGTGGAGAGGTATATATTTTGTCTCTGAGCCTGATTGGAATTGTATTGAGAAATAGAACTTTTGTCTATAAAAAGAAAAGCCTGAAAGAGATTTTTAGAAAAAAAACCTCACTTTCAAGCTTCCAAAAACCCAGTTTTCGGCTTTGTTAGAGCAAAAAAGTCAAAAATATGTTTTTAAGTTTTTTTACCAAACAGACCTATTTTTGTTTGGCATAGTTTTTTATATACTAAAAGCACTTTTTAAGCTCTTTGACACACAATTTCAAACATGCTCTTAGTGTTATTCCAGTTGTATGGCTTCCCCATCTCAACTTTTTGATTTTGTATAGGCTTCTTAAAAGAAGTCTGCTGGCACATGGCAGCTAGTGGAGTTAGCCCCCATCTTGTCACACACAAATCTGTAGTCATGAAAATTCTGGCGTGTAACATGAGAAGCGACCCAAACATTTCATAATGATTAAGCAGGCATTTTAATGTTCATTGAGCTATATTTCAGATCTTGATTGTTGTTATCAGGTTTGGTGTGATGTTGGTGTCCCAAGGTTAGTTCAGAGGCCTCTGGAAATTGCTTTGACTGGAAAGATGAGCAAGCGCTGTGCTTGCTTTAAAGAAGATCAACTTGACCAGCCAGGTTTGGAAGTTTATGATGGATGTGGCCTCCTTGCCAAGACTTGCCGTGTTTAAGTTAGATTGTATTAGTCCTGCTGGTAGAACTAATTAAGTTAAATCATCCCAAATGTGTTGAAAACTAGTTTTTCATATGTAATTTTCAACTCATAAAGAAGGTGAAGAAATATCAAAGATCTAAAAGCTAGGGGGTGGGATTGTATATGATTCTTAAACCACATTGGACGCTTTGCAACTATACATGTCTACCTTTTATTTTTCTCTGAAGCAGTATATACCTCTTTTGCATAATATAGATATTCACTCTTTGATAGATTTATTATGCTTAGTTAAAATGGTTAATGGCATAACCTTACGTGAAAATACAATAACAGACCCCAAACACACCGAGAGGGTGGGTGAATAGGTGTTTAACAAAATAAATACGGAATTAAAATTATAAAGCAATAAATAATTAATCACCAAAATATGTAAAGCGGTAAAGTAAATGAACATAGATATTTTGGTGACGAAGAGAAAATTTTTTAGAAACTGTTCTAAAAATAAAACCTCTCTGGGGCAGCTAAACCTAGGATTATCACCTATCAAACAGATCATCAAGAGATTAAAGACACATGGACACTTATAACCCTTTGCAAGTCTTTGGCTCTATAAGAGACAACAAGCCTTCAACTTGTTTTCCTAGCTCACAATCTTCTTAAAGTGATACTCTTTTATCGGACCCTTCCGATAGGCTTCTTCTCCAAAGTAGATTACACAAGTATAGCTTCTAAACAAAACAAACACTCTAAGAGAGTATGGCTTCATAGCACATAAACATCAAATCTCTCTTAGCACATAAAGAAACAAACACTCAAGCACTAAGGCTATTCTCTCACAATAGAGCTTCATCTCTGGTTGTTTGCTTGATAAAAACAAATGGCCCAAGTCCCATATTTATAGGCTCATGAGAACAGGGCTGGTCAGTAGTATTTTAATGATTTGGTTGACTAGCGTTCGAACGGGTGAACAATACTATTTGAAGTGTGCGCGACAGGGGGACAGCTTTTCTGAGATTCCTGCAAGAATATAAGGACCTTTTTGACCGTTGTTCAACCGACCATTCGACCACAGACCCTGACTTTATAGAGACATTTTCCCCATGTTTTCTAGAGCGTTTTAAGCTTGTTAGGCATGACAAAATGTCTTTTTACTAACCACCGTTCGAACGGTGAACAATGGCGATCGAACAGGCACAGTGATGTAACAGTACCATGAACAGTGCCGTGAACAGAGCAACAATACCGGTCGAACGGGAATAGAACAGCAGTCGAATGGACAACACTGAGTGAACAGTAACTCTAGTGTTAGAAGAGCAACGTTTGAACGGCAGTTGAACGGACATCACTGACTTTCATTTTGGAACCGAATTAAGCCAACCAAAATACTAACATTATGGAATCGAGTTAGGGCTCCAGCAGGTCGTCCTAATGTTATCTTTTTAAAGAAGCGGAAGCCACCGAAAACTTCGTCAACAAAACATTATGACGAGAGCTATTTTAGCGAGAGCATATTTTTTATACTTTGTTGCAGTAAACTGCCAATTTTAAACATTGAATGCTAAATTGAAAATGGAGTGAAACTTTGGGAGGTAAAATGTATTTTTTCCTTCTTTATATATAGATGTACATTAGTAACTTTATTTGTAAAAAACTTTCAGAAAATATATTTTTCTTTCATGAAAAAATAACCTTCATTAATATACTATGCTAAGTTAATAAACTTTACTTTAAAACTAAGCTTCACTCTATTTCTTAAAATAGTAATGCTAGAAATCACATTTTTATCTCACTGCTTATGTAACAACTCTAACTAACAATTTATTTTATTTTATTTTTAACAATGATTGATTCAATAGTTGGTTATATCTATCACGTTAGAATTGTGAGATAAAAATGTGATTTTAAACATTCATCTTCATAAAAATATAAGGCTCGCCCCAAATATTAAAAATTAATATTTTTATTTAAGAAAACATATTTACACTATAATTTTTAGAATATATATATATATAAAGAGTTCTTTTTTCCTTTTAACTTTAACGTTTTTTGATTCCCTAAATTTGACGTTTCATGCTTTTGTGTCCGAGAGGCGAGAACCCATGTTTGAAACATAAAATCCTACAATAAAATTTGAGAAATTCTGGAGTATCAAAATGTACATAAAATTCATCTATGCATCAACCTCAACCATTGAAAATTTATCTCTCTTTTCATTCCTTTTTTTTTTCCTACCAATGCAAAAGAACGGAAAGGAGAGAAAGAGGGGACCTTTCTCTATGAAAGTAGCCTCCTTTTATTTTGTATTTTCTTTTTTAATATTCTTTTATTCTTTCCATATTTCTCTCTCCATCACATGTCAGTTCCTACTTCTTACCGAACCACACATACTTTTTCAGCTATCAACTCATGTCTCATTTCCTTCGCAACCTTCTTCTTCTATTCACCATTTTGTTTTTTCCTTCTCAACTATTTTTTCTCAATTTAAGGAATAAAATTACTTTTAATTTCCTATAAAAAAAATACATCACAATAAATTCTCATACTTTTTTTTATATGAATTAAATACTATTTCTTTTTATCATTGCAACCAATAAGAGAAGAGAGAGAATTGTTGAGACATGTGAATGAGAGAGGAGAGAGAATGAGATGTTTTATAATTTAATAATGCATAGGGAGTTTACGGTGTTTTCCAATGCATTGGGAAACATTGTAGATGCCCTTTGATGTTGGTTAAATTTTGAGCTTTTGATATGGATGCTTTTTTGAGATTTTTTTTAAACATAAGAAAAAGAATGGGCTATAGAGAGCCTGCTGCTAGTGCTCTAACAAGGCCACCATCCCTTATTCCCCCTGCTGCTAGTGCTCTAACAAAGCCACCATCCCTTATTCCCTCCCCCCCCTTTTTTTTATCAACCCAAGGCAACTTTTATGACAACCTCTCGCACACTGCAAAAAAAATATAGTTTTAGTGACATGTCTACAGTAACCCTTTTTTTGAAATGTCACTAAATTTTTTAGTGATGTACTAAAGTTCACACGCCACTAATTTGTGACGTGTGAACTTTAACGCGTCACTATTCAGTGATGTGTGACAATTCAGCACGTCACCAAATTTAAAATCTATTAAATTAAACAAAAAATATTTAAATTTAAAAAAAAATTATGACGTGTGGAATTATGGCACGTCACCAATTTAGTGACGTGTCACTAATTGGTGATGTGTCACTATGACACATTACCAATTGGTACATTCCATAATGGCACGTAGTGACGTGTCACATTGACCCGTCACCAAAGTGGTGACGCTCCGATATGGCATGTCACCCCCATAATGATGTGCCACTTAGTGACGTGTCACTGTGACACGTCGCTATCTATGATTATAATTTATAAGTATCCATATAATATATAATTGAATGATAAAAGTTAATCATATGGTTAATTATAACTTAAATAATCTAACCATTCAATATCTTAAATGACCTAACAAGTACGGATAGTTAAAACTTGAATAGACAATTTGAATTATTAATCGTATGATTTTATGATACTTAATCATATTATTAATATAATCATATCGATCCCAACTTCTGCTATAATTGTGGTCGGTTGGTACATGAGGAGAAGGGTTGTCCAGTGATAAAAACAACCAAACAGAGCTCTAATGACGGCATCAAACAATGGCGTTCGTGGCTACGTGCTGAGGAACCAAAATGCAAGACATCTGGAGGGTGGACTCATCGGCCATGGGAAAAAGACGGATTCCAACGGGAGGAGAATCACGGGCAAGATGAAGGCGGCTGGCGAAACGTCTCCTCTCCCTGGAAGGAAAGTACCAGAAAAAAACGGAAACCCTAGCTCAGAGCACGCACGGGGATCTGCGTCTTTCTCGGAAGGAGTGAACAATTTCCAAAATCGGTGCAGGATAGTTGGCTCTCAAAAAGGAAGAAAGTTCAAATGGGTTCAGAGGGAGACTCTATTAAATCAAAAGGTGCAGGAAATAGGGAGATTTGGGCGGAAAATTCGGAGACAGAATCTGGAGATGATTGGTCCACATCTTTTAAGGGAAGTATGAGTATAAATGAAAAGCACGCAGCAGGGGAAGAAGAAGAAGGGGACAGCGCTGACCCACAAAATGGGCCCAAAAGTTCTGGGCCTAATATATAGAAGGTGACGGGCATCAGGAAAAAATGGGCCAGACAGAATTAAGTGGGCTACCCAAACCCATGGAATTAATTCCAAATGTAGAGAACGTGAACATGGAGAGTGATAGCCCAAATCACACATTATTAAAGGTGGACCACCAACCTTCTACCGAACCCAAAACTGATGCGAGGAAAACAAACTGGGGGAGGACTGGAACCAACTTGCGTGCATGGAAAAGAATGGCCAACGTGGACGTAGAAGGGACTAGGGCGGTAGCGGATGCGCAGGAGAGAACCCTTAAGCGAAAGCTTCCCACTTCTGGTGACGAGGGGAAGGAACCAAAGAAAGAGAAGAAGTCCCGGATGATGGAGAGGGACGAACCAACTACCACATGTACAAAGGCGGCGGCTGTTCCACAGCCCCGCCAAAGCCAATGATTCTCCTAAGTTGGAACTGCCGGGGGCTTGGGAACCCCTGGACAGTTCAGGACCTTTGCCTCATGGTCAAGGAAAAGAGACCCGAAGTTGTGTTCCTCATGGAAACTAAATGCGCGAATGCAAAAATGGAAAACATAAGAGTTAAGATGGGGTTTGAGGGTTTATTTGTCGTGGAACCCATCAGAAGGAGCGGGGGCCTAGCACTGATCTGGAAGGAGAAGGATATACTAGAAATTCAGAATTACTCGAGATGGCACATCAATGTGGTAATGAAGAAGACGGGAGCCACAGTGCCATGGAAGCTAACTGGCTTCTACGGTCAACCTGACTGGACGAAGAGGAGGGACTCTTGGGCACTCTTGCGACATTTGCATGAGTTTTAACCAACCCCTTGGCTGTGCTGTGGAGATTTCAATGAGATAGTGGCATCTCATGAGAAGGTGGGAGGAGCAGTCTGAAAAGAGGAGCAAATGTCAGAATTCCACCAAGCTCTAGAAACGTGCAACCTTAGCGATATGGGTTTTAAGGGAGCAAAATTTACGTGGAACAATCGACAAGCTGACCTGGAGTTTTATCAAAGAAAGGCTGGACAAGGTGGTATGTAATATGGAATGGCAGAGCTGCTTCCTGGAGGTGATGGTACAACCTCTACCGTCGATTGTATCAAACCATAAACCACTATTGATCTCTTTTACCAAAGAGAAGGAGACTAATAACAGTCGGCCGAAGGGTTTCAAATTTGAAGCGAGTTGGCTTCTTGATGATGAGTACAGTAGTATAGTGAATGAAGCCTGGAGTGAAGCTGTAGGGGGCAATACAGAAGCTGGGATAGCTTAGGCAAAACTAGCCTCATGCCAAACAAAATTGAAACAATGGAGCAGACAAAAATTTGGTAACACAGAGAAAGTGCTTAAATATAAAATAAAGGAGTTGGACTTACTACAGAGAAACGAAGGGCCAGATAACATTGAAACAATCAAAAGACTTCAGGGTGAGATTGAGTATATAATGGAGCAGGAGGATGTAAAATGGAAGCAAATGGGTAAACAAAACTGGTTTCGAGAAGGGGACCGAAATACCTCTTTTTTCCATGCTTGGGCGTCCCACCGGAGGAGAATTAATACCATCAAGAAGATAAAGGATGAAGAAGGGAGGGAATGGATGGATAATGACATAAGCACAGCCTTTATAAACTTTTATCAAAATCTATTTAAATCAGGCGAGGTAGAGGGAGTTGAGCGGTGCTTAGAAGGGATGGAGGCAAGGGTGACCGAGGAGATGAATACCAATTTGCTGAGGCATTTCATTGCCGAAGAGGTGGAGACAGATTTAAGCCAAATGCACCCTCTCAAATCCCCTGGACCCGACGGATTCTCTGCTTGTTTCTACCAAAGGACTTGGCCGATGGTGAAGGTGGAGGTATGTAGAGCAATTATGGCTTTTTTGAATAATGACTGTTTTGAGAATTCCATTAATGAGACATATATTGTGCTAATACCAAAGAAAAACAACCCAACTCGAATTACTGATTATCGGCCAATCAGCCTCTGCAATGTCATTTATAAATTAATTGCAAAAGTCCTAGCAAACAGGCTGAAGCAAGTGTTGAAGCACATCATCTCCCCTACACATAGTGCTTTTGTACCAGGAAGATTAATATTTGACAATGTATTGGTGGCCTTTGAAGCTCTACACATGATGGCCGCTAGAATGAAGGGTCGGCAAGGATATATGGCATTGAAGCTGGATATGAGCAAAGCCTATGACCGGGTGGAATGGGACTTTTTGGAGGCCATCATGAGGAAATTGGGTTTCGAAAATCGGTGGATTTGCATGTTGATGAGGTGTGTGAAATCAGTATCTTATTCCATATTGATAAATGGGCAGCCCCATGGTAGAATTTTACCTACACGGGGAATTCGGCAGGGTGACCCTTAATCCCCATATTTATTCATTTTGTGTGCAGAGGGCTTGAGCCATATGTTGGGGAAGGCGGAGCGGGAAAGGCAGATCACTGGCCTCCTTATAGTCCGGGGTGGAATAAGAATTAACCATCTATTCTTTGCAGATGATAGCTTGCTTTTTTGCAAGGCGAATGTGGATGAATGGGTTCGAACACAAGAAATATTAAGTGCCTATGAGAAAGCATCAGGGAAAAAAACTGAATAAGGAAAAAACTTTCGTCTTTTTTCAGCCGAAACACCAAGCAAGAGACTAAAGATTTTATCCTTTCTCTTACAGGGGTGAGTTCCTCAGCAAGCTATGAAAAGTATCTCGGCTTACCTCCCCTTGTCGGCCGTTCTAGAGTAAGCACGTTCACAGGCATCCAAGGGAAAATATGGGAACGAATCAATGGGTGGACGGAAAAATTTTTGTCTCAAGTTGGGAAAGAGGTTTTGTTGAAGGCGGTCATTCAAGCAATACCCACTTACACTATGAGCGTTTTTCTCCTACCAAAGAAACTCTGCCAAGATACCACCTCCATGATGTCTAGGTTTTGGTGGTGCCACAAAGAAAACCAGGGGCGTATGACGTGGATGAGCTGGCGAAAGATGGGAAAAGCCAAAGACAAAGGAGGATTAGGATTCAGGGATTTAGAATCCTTTAACATGGCTTTGCTTGCAAAACAAGGGTGGTGTTTGATTCAAAATCCGAAGACTTTGATGGCATGAATTATGAAAGCAAAATATTTCCCTAATAATACTTTCCTTGAAGCGGCTATTGGTAGAAATCCCTCATATGCATGGCGAAGCATTTGGAACTCGAAGAAACTGCTCAAAGAAGGACTTGTATGGAGAGTGGGAGACGAAACCAAAATTAAAATATGGAAGGACCCATGGCTGCCTAAGCCCAGGGCCCACCAAGCAAGATCACGGTGCAGGAAATATTCACTGATGAGGAAGCAAAAATGATTCTCAATCTGGGGGTAAGCCCTCGCCGAGGACAGGATATACTAGCATGGGAATATACAAAAACCGGAATTTTCAGCGTAAGGAGTGCATTTCATCTGGCCTTAGAGAAAATGGAGGAAAGGGAGGCAAGCAGTTTGGATTCTAACTCCTCATGCATGTTTTGGAGGCAAATCTGGAATTTTAAGGTGCCTCGGGTTGTGAAATTTTTCTTATGGAAAGCCAGCAATAATATTTTAGCAACTAAGGAGAAGCTCTTTCAAAAAAAAGGTGGTTCCGGATCCCCTGTGCCCCATTTGTCTGATGGAGACGGAAACCATCAGTCACTGTCTCTGGTCATGCCCAGCTACACAAGATGTATGGGCAGAATGCAGAAGGAAATTACAGAAAAGAATCTGTTTGGTAGGAGACTTCACCGAAATCTTACTGAACATTGGTCAGGGGTTGGAAGAGGAGGAACGCCACCTGCTAGCAACTGTAGCTAGAGGAATATGGCTGCTTCGAAACAAGTTTGTTTTCGAGGGCACTTTCCAAGCTCCAGCTGTGATTGTGCGAGTCGCAAAAGAACATATGACAGCTTTCAACGATGTTTCACGCAGACATGCAGCACCAAGAAGCAGTACTCTTACTAGGGAAGATGGATCATGGCAGAAACCTCCACCAGGGATGATGAAGGTAAACTGGGATGCGGCGGTTGACAAAGAAAGAGGAGTAATCGGTATGGGAATTATTATTAGGGATCCCTCTGGTGCGGCTATTGCGATGCATAGTGAGCCCAAATGTTTCATAACCGATCCTTTCTTGGCTGAAGCGATAGCTGCACGCACAGCCATTGAGTTTAGTAGCTCTTTCGGGTTTCGGAACTGTATTTTGGAGGGAGATTCCCAAGAGGTGGTCAATTTTATCAACCAATCTGAGCCTTGCATGGGGGTACACAGACAGTTGGTAAATGATATTAAGCTTTCTCTGGCGCAAGTAGGACACTGGCAGGTGAGGTATACAGGCCGGGACAACAATGGAGCTGCACACATGTTAGCCAAGATGGCGTTGTACCTTCCAAGCTCTCATAGTTGGAGTAGAGATTTCCCAGCTAGTCTTGAAGAGATTGTAAGGAACAAACAGTTTGGGTGATCTTTTTGAATGAAATACCACTTCAAATATATATATATCGATTCATATAATTTATATCATATACCATGACAATGTGGTTTGAATAATCCCAGATGAAATGGTTAGCATTAGAAATTTAAAATTGACAATAACAAATTAACCAGAGAAGTACTAGAGAGCCAAACAACTGAACATAGAAAAATTTTTAAACTGACATGGCAAGGGTTTTTAAATTAAAAAAAAAAAAAAAAAATCAGTTCTCTCTCCCTTGTTTGCTACTTACAGTCTATCACGTCAGTTTAAAATTTTTTTTGAATTAATTTGTTTGGTTCCCTACCATTCTCCATTTAACAATACATGTAATGTCCTATAGTGAGTAAAACGTAATTAATGGGCAGTCAATAAAAGTTACCTTTTTTGTAGTGACATCTTTCACCAAACCCCTTTCCCATGCAAAATCTACTCTTTTTTTTTACCTACTGCACATCAATTACAATCTCTTGAGCAACCAAGTCTATTTGCTTGACCAACTTTTCAACATTTGCATCCTTTTTAATCTCCAACAAATCTTCGTATATTTATATATAGTTATTATGAGTGACTTTATTTTTCTAATAAATACTTTAAAATAAAAAATATTGAAAAAATTGCTACGGCAAACTTTTATAGCACCCTTAAATTTTTTAAGTCTTTTTTTTTTTCTCCATTCTCTCTCCTCTTTTTCCTCCTTTTACCTCTTTAAAAAATAACATTTAAATAAAATAAAGAGTATAATAGAGTTTTTTTTTTTTTTTTTTAAGAAAAACATAACATTTTATTCAATAATACCACGAGCATAAAGCTCTTACATCACAGAGCACAGCTCTGAAACAACTATAGCATAAAACTACAAGATTACCAGATTTAGTACATGATTCGAGACCAATCCGCTAACCCATGACTAATTAAAATCAAATTTAATACTAGATCTGTGACAGACAGACTCAACCAAATACATGGATAGCAATTATTCCTCGACCCTGAGAGCAGAAAAAACAATAGTGTATAAAAAACAATACTATTAAAGTGTGTATAAAAAACAATAGTAGCTAAAATTAAAAGTTATATTTTTTCACTAGTTATTTTAACGGGGAATGCTAGGTATTTTTATGGTGTTCTCCTAGTGTTCTTTTAGTCCTATGTTGATATTATTATTATTATTATTTTTTTAAAAAATATAACTTCACTTTAGACCTATGAATTACCACGCGATTTGAGAAGCCTCCCAAATTTCAAAACCTCTCAATTTTGACCCATGAACTTTCAATTGCAGTAAATTTGAACTCCTTCGTCAGATTTAGCCGTTAACTACCTTAATTTACCCCTAAAAAGACCAAAATATCCTTGATTTTTTTAACTTTATTTATTTTTTACTTTTTAATTTGTAATTAAGGGTAAATTTGAAATTTTATAAAAAATTCAGGGGTATAAATGTCATTGTCTCACTTTTAACGTTTAAAATCTGACGGAATGGTTCAAATTGATTACAATTCAAAGTTCAGGGGTCCAAATTGAGAGGTTTTGAAGTTTGAGGGGCTTCTCAAATTGCTTGATAATTTAAGGGTCTAAAGTGAAGTTACAAAAAAAAAAAAAAAAAAAAAAACTTCCCTTATTTCTCTCACTTGATTTTAAAAAAATAATATCTATCTAAGACTAGGAGAACACCAAGAGACCACCTAGCATTTCTCTATTTTAAGTAGTATATATTGATGGGTGCTTAGTGTCACGTCGAAGATGACGTTAAAGATACAATCATCCCAATCTCAAACAAGATCCGCTAACTCATGACTAATCTTCAGATATAACAACAGATCTGCTCCAGACAGACTCATTCCAATGCATAGGTAGCTCTTATTCCTCGACCTGGGAGTAGAAAACCCTCATACCGAAACTCTTCATCCTCAACCCGAAAGCCAGGATATAGATCTCTTCCACAATCCAAGGGTTTGGACCATAAACAAATACCTCTTGGATCAACAAGAGAACAGAGCCTTATTACAAGCAACAAAACAATAGAAAATATAAAATAAGGAACAAATAACATTGGAAAAAACAACAGAAACTGAAAAATACAGGGAAAATGAAAGCAAAAAAAATTAGAAAGCCAAAAAACAAGAGCACACTCGGTGGATGACGGCGGCCAGAAGAAAGGCTAATCGCGTGCTTGCCGGAAACCGAAGTTGGCGTTGGAAGTGAATAGGGCCAGTAAAACGCAATGGGGGGCGCAATAACAGACCTGACAGTGGACGATGGACGACAAAGTGGCGTGGAGGAGATCAGCGGCGCACTCAAAGAACTAGGGGTAGTTGAGTGAATCCCCTAAGAACGGCACCCACAAAGTGTGCCAAAAACAAACAAACAAGCAGAAAACAAAGACAAGCAAAAGGGAAAAAATAGGGGAAGGGAAGAGGTGAGGAGAGAAGGGGAAGAAAAACTAAGGAGGAAGAGGGGAGGAGGGGGGAGAACAAAAGTTCTCCCCCTCTAAGCGGCGCTCTCTGCTAGGAGAATAAATCCTATAATCACACTTAGTTAAGTGAATTATCTATAGCTAATAGCCGTCTCCTATCCATTTTATTATATATATATATATATATATATATTACAATCTCTTGAGCAACCAATTCTATTTGCTTGGGCCGACTTTTTCAACATTTGCATCCTTAGTGTCGAATGTTTATACATGACAATATCCCATAATAATTGTCTTGATATTATTGTGGTTAAAAAAAAAAAAAAAAAAGTCCTTTGTCTCAATAACACAGACTTAGTAGTATTTTAGTTCCTCTTCTATTGGAGACACATAAGCATGCATGAATGCAGGGATGAAGCCAACTGGAAATTAGTTTGAATAGTTAGATTTCTAGAAATCAGTTTGAGTAGTTTAACTTTCTGTTTGTATAGTTAGACTTTCAATTTACAGTTGTTAACTTAGAACAGATTTAGTTATGTATTTTTCTGTTTAATAGTGATGTAACACATAGTATATAAAGTTGTATAAGCGTATTCTTTCATTCTATCATCAATGAGAATTTCTTCAAACATTTTCTCCCATTGCAAGCTCTTTTCACTCTTTGATTTCTTATTTCTAATATGGTATCAAAGCCCTTGAGCTGAATAACACATGGACTGTTGTTGATCTTCCTTCATCAAAACAGTCTATTGGATGCAAATGGGTTTACAAAGTTAAATTTAAGGCTGATGGGACTCTAGAGAGATGCAAGGCTAGATTTGTAGCTAAGGGATATAATCAGTGTGAAGGTATAGACTATTATGATACTTTTTCTCTCCTAGCCAAGCTCACAACTGTGAGGACTCTTCTAGTAGTTGCAGTAGCTAGGAAGTGGCATCTTCATCAACTGGATGTGAACAACACTTTTCTACATGGAGACCTAGATGAAGAGGTTTAAATGGCATTACCCCTTGGATTCAGAAATAAGGGGGAGTCCAAGGTATGCAAGCTGAATAAGTCACTCTATGGATTAAAACAAGCTTAACGGCAATGGTTTGCCAAATTTTCTTTTGCTTTGTTGGAGTTTGGCTTTGTTCAGTCTAAGGCAGATTATACCTTGTTTACTAGACATCAAGATGATTCTTTCATTGCATTACTAGTTTATGTTGATGATATAGTAATTGCAAGTGATAATTCAGTAGAGGTTTCAAAACTTATTCAAATTCTTGATAATAAGTTCAAATTAAAAGGCCTTGGACAGTTAAAATTCTTTCTTGGTTTGGAGATAGCTTGAAATGAGCATGGCATTTCTATTAGTCAGAGAAAGTATGCATTGGAAATTCTTGAGGATACTAGTTTTTTGGCCTCCAAACCAGCCAAGTTTCCAATGAAACCTAGTGTCAAATTTTCTAAGGATTCTGGTACTCTCCTAGAAGATCCTACATCTTATAGAAGACTAGGTGGGATATTGCTTTACCTTACTATTACACAACCTGATCTTTCTTTTTCAGTTCAAGTATTTAGTCAGTTCATGGACAAGCCTCGAGATACTCATTTAGAAGCTGCCAATCGAGTACTTAGATATATATAAGCTTCTCCAAGTATGGGTTTGTTCTTTTCAGCTCAATCCTCACTTCAATTAAAGTCTTTTTGTGATTCAAATTGGCCTGGTTGTTCAGATACTAGGCGCTCTGTCACTGGATTTTGTGTTTTCCTTGATAATTCTTTGATTTCATGGAAAGCCAAGAAACAAACTACAGTCCTTAGGTCCTCTACTGAGGTTGAATACAGAGCCATGGCCTCTACATGTTGTGAGATTGTATGGCTTCGAGCTCTTCTTCAAGACCTTCAAGTCACTCCTCAAATTGCTTTGCTATATTGTGATAGTAAGGATGCTTTACATATTGTAGCTAATCCTCTGTTTCTTGAACGTATGAAGCACATTCACATATATTGTCATGTGGTACAAGAAAAGCTTCAAATGGGTGTCATTAGAACTTTTCATGTCTCTTTTTAGCATCAGTTGGTAGACATCTTCACCAAGGCACTTTTTTTTTTTTTTTTTTATAAGTACATTACAAACCCGAAAAACTACAACAAACAAACAGAATGATTATGTTCCTCTCCGCTAACAATCGTAGAAGAATTGAAAGGGGAAGAGGAAAAGGGAATGCTGCCAGAATGAGATCTGGCTGCGGCCCAACGTGCCAAATAGTCGGCACAGAAGTTTGCACTTCGGTGAACATTTCTAGCTTCCCAAGAGGAAGCAAAGGAAATAGAGTCTAAAATATCAGAGATGACAGAAGAGATCCTCCAGTCTGGAGAAGAATCTAATTGACGAAGAGCTAGAATAACCACTTCAGAATCTCCTTCTAGAATAAAGCGATCAAGACGAAGCGAAGATGCTAAGGAAACCGCAAGACGGGCTGCCAAGGCTTCTCCCAAATTTGGAAAGCATGATGGACTGATCTGGGAGATAATTGCAATAATATGGCCTTTAGAATCACGACAAACTGCTGCCTGACATGAGAAAGAGTCCCGGATGGCAGTATCAAACTTAATCTTGAACCAGAGATTTGGAGGGGTAATCCAATTTTCTGTTGAAACCTGTGTATCTAGATGCCAAGCTTGATAATGCTCGAGAGAGATTTTATTAATATGAGCTGAGACATTCCGAACATCAAAGACAGAATTGTCATGAAAAGCTTTGTTTCTGTAGAACCATAAGATGTCACATGCCACAGAGGCAAAGATTTGGAACTTATGACGGTCCTCACGAGGGATACCAAGATATCTGCCTGGAGAAATAATCAAATTTATCTATTCCTCCATTGAAGAGAAATTGAAAGCTGTTGAGTCCAATGGCCAGAAAGAATTTCGCCAGACAACACGAGCAAAAACACATTTGAAAAATAAATGATGCATGGAATCTGTGGCCACTTTACAAAGAGGACAAGAAGTATCAGAAATGGAAGGAAACAATTGACTTAATCGCTCCTTAGTCGGAAGAATATTCCAAGCTATTTTCCACAAAAACAATTGGAGCCTGTCATTGAGATTAAGCTTCCATAAAGATTTCCAACAAATAGAGGAAGGATCTATATTGGAAAAGCAGTCAGAAATAAAATGATAGGCTGATGAAGTGGAGAAACATCCTGAAGTGGAAGAAGTCCATATATACTTTGTCTCGGGATCTGATGAAATGCGAATTTTAAGAATTTCATGAGCTGAAACAGGATCAAACAAAGCATGAATGGAAGAAAACTTCCAATTACAGGAAAAAGGATTAATAAGATCCTTAATTTGAAGAGATGGAAGATTGCGATTGCTGGGGAATTTGGGCATAGGCTTGAAAGAAGGAATAGTAGGGATATAATTTGAGGACCAGATAGAATTGGAAGATGACCTTGAAACCTTTAAACAAGCTCCCGCAGAAATATACGGTTTGATTTTTTGAATACCTTTCCAGAGCCATGAGGCAGGAGAGGAATTGGGGGAGGAAACAAAATTCCCATATTTGATATATTTATTCTGAAGTTGCTTTACCCAGAGACAATCAGAGTTTGAGAGCAATTTCCATCCCAGCTTGGCTAAAAGAGACAAATTAAAAGCATGCATACGACGAAATCCAAGACCTCCTACATTTCTTGGAAGACAAATAGAGCTCCATGATTTCAATGAGAGATTTTTTGCTTTATCCTTTGGAAACCCCCACCAAAAGTTTTTGAAAGACCTATCAAGGGAAGAAGACAAAGAGGCAGGAAGAAGAAAAGTGCTCATAGCATAAGAAGGAATTGTAGTTGCAATCGATTTAATTAGCACTGAGCGTCCAGCTTGAGACAAAGTTTTAGCTCGCCAACCCTCTATTTTGCCAGAAACTTTTTCCAAGATATCCTGAAAAGCTGCCTTTTTGGATCTACCAAAGAAGAGAGGAAGACCAAGGTATTTAGAAGTAGCCGAAGCCGACTTGTATGGAAATATGCCCTGGATACTGGTGATAGTGGAGGCAGCAGTGTTTTTGCTAAAGTGGACCGAAGATTTAGAACTATTGATAGCCTGTCCAGACCAAAAGCAGTATTTATCCAAGCATGATTTGATAATAACTGCTTCTGCAGAAGTGGCTTTAGTAAAAACAATAAGATCATCCGCAAACAAGAGATGCGTAATTGGGGAGCAATTACGAGCAATTTTGATTCCTTTAAGAAGATCATGAGATTCTTGGCGAAGGAGAAGCCGAGAGATGACTTCTGTGCCAAGAATAAATAGAAAGGGGGATAAGGGGTCCCCTTGACGAAGCCCTCTGGCTGGGCTGAAAAGACCAAATGGGCTTCCATTGATGAGAATGGAGAATGAGGGAGAAGTAATGCAGATTTGAATCCAGTTGATCCAAATAGAATTAAACCCAAGCTTTGCTAGAATAGCTAGAAGAAATTTCCATTCCATTCGATCAAAGGCTTTTTCCATATCAATTTTTATAGCCATAAGTCCACCTCGCCCTTTCTTAGAGTTGAGAGAGTAGAGAAGTTCATGAGCTAAAATAGTATTATCTTGAATATTCCTGGAAGGAACAAAGGCAGATTGATAAGGAGAAATGAAGAGGTGAAGCAAACCTTTGAACCGATTGGCTAGGAGCTTGGAGATGATCTTGTAGATAATATTACACAAGCTAATAGGTCTAAATTGATCCACAGAAGATGCCCCCAATCGTTTGGGAATGAGAGCAATAAAAGTGTGATTTTGTTGTTTTAGGAGATGGTTTTTCCCAAAAAAATCCCATATGCTTGCAAGCACCACATCTTTCACCGTGCTCCAATATTTCTTATAAAAGAGTGCAGTAAACCCATCAGGGCCAGGAGCTTTTGTGGAACCAATACTGGATAAGATAGAGAAAATCTCTTCTTCCGAAGGAATAGCACAGATAATATCATTATCCTCAAGAGAGATACAATTATCAAACAAAGATAATAAATCTTCATCTAAGGTAGGAGCAGAAGATGAAAATAAATTCTTGACATGAAAGGTAAAACAATTACCAATATCAGGTCTATCGGCAGTCCAGTTCCCAGAAGGCATTTTTAAGAAGTCAATTGCATTCCTCCGTCTTTTGATAATAGTTGAAGTATGGAAGAACTTCGTGTTCAAATCTTTACAAGTAAGCCAAAGTTCTTTAGATTTATTCATCCATAGAGATTCTTCCTGAATAAGCAGATCATCCAGAGTTTTCTGAAAATTTTCTTCTAAGTCACGAGATTGAGAAGAAGGAACAGACTACTGAATGAAATCAAGTTGCTGCAATGTCGAAGCAATCCGTTTTTGAATATTTCCGAAATGGGAAGAATTCCAAGCTTTGAGAGCTGCTTTGGTAGTTTTGAGTTTTTTTGCTAGGATGAAGGGTGGAGAGCCAGTAGAATAGTGACTCCAAGCCTTAGAAATAACCGAACTACAAGAAGAGTCATAGGTCCAAAATTCTTCAAACCTAAAAGGTCTAGGTAAGAATAAATTTGAAGGAGCTGTATCCAAAATGATTGGATTGTGATCAGATGAATACGCAGGGAGATGCTAAACAGAGAAGTGAGGAAATAGGTGAATCCAGTGAGAATTTGCAATTCCTCGATCAAGGCGCTCCTTAATAAGCCTATGACCTTGTCGTTTATTAGACCAAGTGAAAGGATTACTAGAAAACCCTAGATCAATCATACCGAAAGAATCCAGAAAACCATGGAATGGGTCATTAGAGGAGCATGCATAAGGTCGTCCACCATATTTTTCAGATTGAGATAAAATCATATTAAAGTCACCAATACACAGCCATGGCCCAATATAATCCTTACCCGCATCCATCAGAGAATTCCATAAATCAGATTTATTTTTATGTACAGAAGGACCATAAATACAAGAAAGCAACCAGGGAGAATTAAAAGGATCAGAGTAGCACCAAACATTTATTATATTAACAGTAGTCGAAATACATTCTAGATTCATACCATGGCGCCCAGCTAACAAAAGCCCTCCCTTAGAGCCAGAGGGGGGAGCATGCACCATCAAATAAAAACTAGTCTATTTAAGACCACAACAGCATCAGAAGATTGTGTTTTAGTTTCAGACAAAAAAATGATATCAGGAGAATGTATTCGAATCTTAACCCTTAAACTGCGAATTGCAGAGGCACGGGTTAACCCTCTACAATTCCATGCTAAGAACCTCATGCAGGAGGAGGAGGCCTCACCGGGCACTCCTCCAAAATCTCCAAATCCTCTGGTGAATCATCAACATGAGCAGGGAATGAAAGATTATCCAGCTCACTTCCATATACATAGTCATTAAAAAGCCTGCGTCTTCCCCTAGATGCCCTGAAATACCGACGTGAAGGAGGAATCGAAGTTGCAGCCACAGAAGCTGTAGTGGGAATATTCCTTTCAGACATATTATTATGGGCCGAATCAGTCACTAAAGAGGCCACAAAAACATCCGGAGCAAAAGCCATGGCAGGCTGTGGCATAACATTCAACGTCTGGCCATAAGGCCCATGAAGAGGGCTAGTCATGAAATTATGGACAGTTCCCTTTGGAGGAGCAGCATCTTGTAATTCAGTGAGAGATAATGCAGCAATTTCCAAATTAGAAAGAGATTCCAAGTAGGCTTGTTGTTCAATTCGAGATTTTTTCAATTGTGCTAGGGGTATATCATCTTCATTGTAAACAAGTTTTGATTTCCCTTTAAATCTCGGCAAGCTTTCAGTAGATGTAGCAGCAGATGCACCTAAGATAGATGGGTTGGATGGATATGGAAGCTTTGATGGAGCTGAGGGGGAGAAGGAAAGAGCAGCACTGTGAGGACGAGTAAGAGTATAAGGGCGGAATCTAGATGGGCTATGGGATTTTGCTGGGGTTTTACGGGTGGTTTGAGGGCTGTTGGAGTGGGTTATTTGGTAATACATGGGCTGTGTATGGGATTGATGGGCTGGAATTATAGGAGGTGTTAAATGAAAGGGTGGAGATGGGCTTATGAGGCTTGGGTTGTCTGAATTTTGGGCCCATGAATTGAGAAAATTTTTAAAAAAGTCTGGTTTTGAGAATTGAGTTGGAACCGTCGGTGTAAAAAGGTTTCCAGAAGTTTGAAAAGTTGATTCCAGCTGTTGGGTATTTGGTGAATATCCATATAAAAATGGAAGAAGACTTTTGGGATCATTAATGAGAGGGTAAGTACATGATGAGTCATGAGATTGCATGGGGAGATGAGTAGATTTACCTCTATCCAATAGCTGGCAGACCGACTGAGAGAGTGGGGAACTATTCCACGTTTGCTGCAACTTTTCTGGTTGAGAACAAACCAAAACAGTTGAGGACTCCACGTGTTGCTCAGTAAACTTATTTGAGGTGGCAACAGAAAAATCCCTCTGGTTACTTGCTACGAGAGGCACTAATTGGCCTTGGTTTAAGCATGAAGAATCCTGGATCAGAATAGGATCTATGATTCCACAATTGTTTCCCACCGAAGCTGCTGAAGAAACTCCAGAGTCAGAATCTTCTGATGGCACCGAAGCAACCAACCTTGGGCTCACATAAGAAACTATTCGAAGAGGTCGATCATATTTATCTGGAGGGATCAATTTTTGAGGCGCAGGACAGACTCCCTTCTTGTGCCCAATAAGCCCACATGAAACACAATAATCATCCAAACACTCATATTTAAATGCAATCAAGTGAGGTTTTTTTCCTGGTCGGGGTATAAAGAAGCCCGGAGCAAGAGGCTTGGAAGTATTGATTTCAACCTTAAAGCGGATAACTTGACAACAAATGAGTCCAAAGGAATTGTTGTTATCTAGCTCCAGAAGATTTCCAATTCCTTTGCTAATCTTGATTGCATTTTTTGTTGTCATATATTGATGAGGGAGATTGTGGACTTGCACCCAGAAAGAACAGAACAAAAGCTTCACTTCATCAATAGCCAAGACATGAGACCAAGGTTGAAGGATCAACAGGGATCCTCGAACATTCCATGGTCCTTGGTTGATGATTCGTTTAAAATGATCTTCAGTTGAAACTGTAAACAAAAACTTATTTGGAGCCAATACCTCCATAGAAAGAGGCGCTTCAAAACTCCAAACCACAGATATGGTTTGACGAACATGATAAGTGTTAGGGGTTTTCAAAGCTAGGAGCTTACCTATGAACGCATAACCCTCTTGAGAAGAAGGATTGCCATTATGAACCTCCAGTTGATCCGGAGTATCCCAGCCCAGTGCATCAGTTTCAGCAATGAGGGCTTGCAGAGCATCCTGGGACATTAAAGAGTTTTCCATGGTAACGCAACAAACAAACCAGTGAATTGTGAGATTTGATATGAAGAGTGGAACTAATGAAGGATGGAGGAATATAGAACTGGAGAATAATATAATAGCGGGGTTAAAGGAAATAGAATAGAAGAAAAAGTAGACGAAGCCTTAAGGATTTCTGATCATAACGAAAAGAAGGTGAAGCTCTGGTGAAAGGCACTTGGTTTCTCTGTTTTTTATCCTCTGATGTCCAATATGAATCTACTTGGCATATACTTTTCCTAGTATCATGAGTCTCATATTGATGGGGAGTATTGGAGACACATCAGCACGCATAAATGCAGAGATGAAGTAACTGTATTAAGGAACACATCAGCACGCATGAATGCAGGGATGAAGCCAGCAAGAAATTAGTTTGATTAGTTAGATTTCTATAAATCAATTTGAGTAGTTTGACTTTCTGTTTGTATAATTAGACTTTTAGTTTACAGTTGTTAACTTAGAACATATTCAGTTATGTATTTTTCTGTTTAAGAGTGTTGTATTCTTTCATTCTATCATCAATGAGAATTTCTTCAAATATTTTCTCACATTGCAAGCTCTTTTCACTCTCTATTTTCTTATTTCTAATACCTTCCGAAATTTTCCTCCGAAATTTTCCTCCTTTTGTGTAGACATGTAAAAAAAATAAAGTATTTTAGTTTATTGTAAGTTATGAGTGTCCCGGTAGTTGCATGGTCACTTGAAACTAAGGCGTATCTCCATATAGATATGGGGCAAATTATCTTGTTCAAATTCATTTACAATAATTACTCATCATATTCCCAAATATCTTCTTCACATTATTCTCTTTATTTAATCACCAACCTCTCAAATCTTAATCTTTGTGTTAGGTAAATTATACTATCTTTTAGTTACAGAAAAATAATTAGTGGCATTACAAATTTATTTTATTTTTTTTAAAAAGGCCATTTAGTGTCATTTTTTTAATGACACTAAATGCTACAGACCGACATTAAGTAATTAATGTCATTTGAATAATTGATAAATTCCTTACCATAATCCTTTCAAATTTTTGTGCCTTGCTTGGTCACACATGCATTATTCTTCTTTGCTATATTTTTTACAGAGTTGATAGACGAGAATTAGGGTGGTTAGCCTATGGCCTATGTTCACACATTAAAGCATTTTCTTAATTACATCTTTCATTGATCATTTGATCGTGTACTAGACTCTATTTATAAAAAAGAGTTTGTACGTTATATGTCTTTTTTACTTTTTGTCGCTTGAGTTCTTATAACTCGTATTTTAAGTTCTTGTAACTCTTGTCTTGAGTTCTTATAATTATTGTCTCAATACCCTTAAACTAACACTCAATTGATAATGTTCCTTCAAATTTTAAATTGCTATAATGTCTATCTCAAACTATTAAAAAATTGACAATATCCCGCCAATGACAAAAATATCCTTGATAAAAAAAAATAAAAATATATAAAAAGTTAAAAACAAAAAGGTAATAAAAAAAACACACTTTAAGTTGGTCGAGCCACCTCCAACACCCGGGGTGGTCCGGCCACCACCCCTAGGTGTTTAGGGTGGCTAGACTCCAAACACCTAGGTGATTCGACAATTACCCATTCTTTTTTTAAAAGATTTTAAAAAATTTATAAGATATTTTTATCTTATTGAAAAAAGAAAAGAAAAGAAATTAGAGTATTTATTTATTTTTTATTTTTTACTTATCTTGAAGACATTGACAATTGTTTTTTGTAGTTTAATGAAACATGTTTGGGGGATAGGTGAACTTTTTTTTTTTTCCCTCCTTTTACTTTTTCTTCTCTTTTGTCCTTACATACACTCACCTGATCAGGTCACTTTCACTCTTTCAGAACACAAGGACTCATGCTCACACAGTACTACACATATCATACCCAATTCTCTCGTCGTTGGTACATGCACACTTCCCCTTTTCTTCTCTTCTCTTCCCTTTATTTTTGTCATTTTTCCAAACGCTCACCTTATCAAAAAAAGCCCAGGGTTTGCCATTGCCGCCCCCCCCCCCCCCCCCTCAAAAAAGGCATGAAACTATAGCAATATTTGATTGATGTGTGAAAGAAGTAAATTTTTTTGTTTTGTAGTGAATTTTTTTTTATTTGAATAGTAATAAAATATGATTAATATAATGTAAAAAATAAGAATGTTGAAATTAAATTTGAGATGAATAGTTTAGGATTTTTTTTTTAGTGGATTGGCAAACAAGCCCAGGGTTTAGATCTTGCCTCCACTTGGTAATTAGAGAAAAACTTCTTAGGATGTGGTATTGTAAATATGAGATTCTCTAATCATCATTTTCTATGAGCTTTGATGTGACATGTCAATGGTAGAGTGAGAAAAATAGTGGACTAGCTTGTAAAATAAATTCATAAAATTTTACAGTTTTGTTTAAGTAATTTTGTTGTACTAATTGAATGTATTCAATTCTTATTTGATTTTATTATAATTAATTACAATGTCAAATTATATCCCACAATATGCTCCAACACGAAATACAAATGTGAAAAGAGTCTCTTTGTAGGTCACTTGTTCAAACAGATTTCGAGCATCATATCTATATATTAAGGTACGTGAACCCTATAAAGAGAATCTAAGCAAAAAAATGGCTAAAGATCCGAGTCCGTATTCTATGCATCTATGCATAGATCCGAGTCATTAATTCCTTGTAATTCATGTGTCTTTACATCTATGCATCTTGAGTGATTGCTACTTTGTTTTTTTATCATACTACTTTCACCAAATTTCATCATTAGTTAGTTTAATGT
Organism: Corylus avellana; assembly: GCF_965113065.1. Lineage (NCBI taxonomy): Eukaryota > Viridiplantae > Streptophyta > Magnoliopsida > Fagales > Betulaceae > Corylus > Corylus avellana. The sequence goes on from NC_142496.1 coordinate 18,634,258, forward strand.
TGTTTTGTTTATCATGCCTATATGCTTAAGACATGTCTTTGTTATTTAGTGCAGGCCTGTATTAAGCACCTCCTTTGAAAGCATCTTGATGAAATGATAGGTTTTTAGTTCTATTGGACAATTTCTTTTATTTTTAGTTTTATTAATTTTTTTAATTGAAAAAAGGGCACCATTTGTCTATCATTAACCTTAAACTTAGTTTTCAAAGATGAAAGAATATTCTTTATCTATAATATTATGAGTTTGGGAAATATCCTGATTAATATTTTATAGAATTTATAGATAAAAAATATCCCATTCTTACTCTGGAGAAAATTCTATTTGAACTAAATATAAGATTATGTGATTGAAGTTTTCTAAAACCCTTCACTTTTGTTTGTATTTGCTTAAAAAAGAAAAAAAAAAAAAAAAAAAAAGATTGAATCTAAAAGACTAAAATAAAACTCATATGACAAAATAAACATATCTTTTTTTTTTTTTTTTTAAAAAAAAAAAAAAATTCGGGTAACGGATTTGACGTGGTTTACATTGTTAATGATAAAGGCGTTTGGCTAATGAAATGACTAAGGGCCTATTTGAGATTGCGTTTGAGGGGCCTAAAAGTGCTTTTAACATTCAAAAAGCTCATTTGAAGAAAAATGTACTCATTTGATAAAAAAAATTAAAAGCGCTTTTAAGCGTCCCAAAAGCTTAAAAATGGCCAAAAAAACACTTTTGGCAAAAGTTTAAAAATGAAGCTTTTGCCCAAAAGTTCTTTTTGACTTAAAACTCTATTTCTTAAATACAATCCCAACCAAACTCTAAATGACGAGGCAATTTTTGGCCTTTAGATGTACATTTTTGACACGTGTCCTAAGTCCAATTAAAAAACAAAGGAACTTGAAGAATTTGAATAGGAGTTAACCCATTATCTCAATTATATAACGGTATTTAGCATACTATTATATCACTTCTGTATAATTTGATAATGTAATATAATATGACAGTAAAAATTAATTATTAGATCGATGCTTATAAAAAAAACATTTAAAATTAAGAATTAATTTTTACTATCACACTTGTCATATAATAGTTTATTAAATGAGAAATGATAAAAACACAACTTTGGCCCAACTTTTTTTTACGTAGTCATTTAAAAAAAATAAAAAAATTTCTGAAGTAATAAAATTTTATGTGGTCTTTTATTTGGTATTTTTTCTTTTATTTTTATTTTTAAAAAAATGGTCATTATTCTGAAGAAAAAGACCATTTTTTTTATAAAAAAATATCAAATAAAAAAATGACCACATAAAATGTATTACAGAATAAGTTTTTATTTTATTTTTTAAAATGACCACATAAAAAAAAAAAAAAAAAAAGTTGGGCCAAAGTATCTCAATCGTTTCTCTTATTAAAAAGTATAATTCGTGCTCAAAACTCTCGTGACATGGCAGGTGACCCACATGTTTCAATAGTCCTCCCCTTCACCCAGGGACAAAGGAGGGTGCCAGTCCCCCTCGAAATAACAAGAAAAGAAAATTTCTAAGGTAATTTTTTTTTTTGGTTTTTGCTAATTGGCCCTTACCAGCTAAATTTTTTAGCCATAAGCCCCTGCCCATTTGCAATGCTGGCTACGTCTCTGCGGCTTCACCTATCTTTTCTTCATCTTCGTGGTTCTTACAAATGGGATATTGCATTAGCTCAAGTTATAGAAAAATGTTTACGATATATTTATTTCATTTCTATCAATTCAGTCATGTACTTTTTTTCGATCGGTTTAATCTGTGCCCAGAAAAAAAGGTTGGGAAGGCCAAGAGAGAATATGATTCTCTCCGAAAAATGAATTATTTTATAGGCTATATTTTATTTTACAAATCTAACAATATACATATAATATTACGTAGTTATATTAAATTTTTAAATAATATAACATTATATATATTATTAGATATAACATAATAAAATTTTCACCATAAAATATATTGTTTATTTATCAAAGGTGATAATTATTTTCGCTACTCTCAAAGTCTATTTTAAAGTGTACGGCTATGAAATAAGCTACTATTGTATCCATCCTATGCAAAAGTCTACGTACATACTATTGTATCCATCCTATGAAAAGTCTACATACAATCATGCATGCATGTTCCGACATCTTAAAAAAGAAAAGAGGAAGTATCATAGTAGACTTATATTTAACATAAATTGAATTTTATTTAAGATTAATTTATATTAATTTTTTTATCAGTATTTGTAGACTAGAGATAAAGTCTATTTGTATTTCAATTATCTAGTTATTTATTTTAAAGTCTGTATGCATTAGTTATCATTCTACGAGTTTATCTCCAAGTGAGTGTAGGAATTCTACTCCAAGTGCAAATTGAGAAAATTAATCACAAACTTTGAGTTTGAAAAGAATTTTAGGTTTCTTCAAAATCTCAAAATCTAAAAAGTCTAAATTATCTCAGAATCTAAGGTATAGGTTCCCTTAGTATTCCTTAAGTAACATTTGGTATCAGAGCCACGATCTTGTCAATAGCGAATCCAAGGCTGGATCAACTTGGGCAGCAGCCTGGAAATCTTATAACTATGTGTGAAGGCTTGATGATGAAGATGGAAGAAAATAATGAGAGGATTCAAGAAAATAATGCTAAATTGTATGCATTGATTGCAAAATTCGACGATGGTTCAGCTGATAACAATGATGAGTTCCATTTTTCAGAGCAGCCACAAATAGTGCTACCACCGTATCCCACACCATGCTCATATCCAGCAAACCAATCGTCAGCTAGAGAAAATTCACTGTACTGTGCAGCCCACAGAAACAGCCGACCAAGACCCAGAGACCCGCCACACCAAACAACCAAGAGTCCCAACACAAAGCCGTCTACAGACTACAGATCAACAACCCACTGCCCAACAAACCCATTTCTCACCGAGAAAATTCATCAGCGCGCCCTACTCGCTACAAAAGCTCTACCTCGAGACCCACAGAGCAACCACCGTCTCCAACCCATACAGAACCGTCGAAAAGACTCGAATGGTGCAGATCTGGAAACTTGGCGACGAAGTAGCGCTTCCACTTTCTGAACGACCACCTAGGAAGAGGATCAAAGGCCAAAGACGAAAGAATGCAAAATGGGGGCATCTATTTCTAAGTTTGCATTTGCAGCTGTAGGTGCCCAAAACGTAGATGAATGAGAAGAAAAAACGAGCAGAAGAGGAGACAAAACCAAACTAGAATTTTTATTAAAAAAAAAAAAGTGAAAAATGGTTTTGATTTTTATCAAAGGTGCTTGAGTGAGTCACGTCATGGTTACTTTCAATGCCTCTAAGTCCCTGGCTCATATCTCCTACTTCATGGCCATGTCATCGGCTACATCTCAATATTGAAAGAAAAGAATTTATAGACCTTGAGGACAATGTCTTCTTACGAGGAAATGAATGATACACAAGTAACATAGTTATAAAGTAGACTTATATTTAATATAAATAAGATTTCATTTAAGATTAATTTAGATTAGTTTTTTTTATCAGTATTTTTAATTCGTCTATTTGTATTTCAATTATCTAGTAATTTATTTTAAACTCAGTATTGCATTAGTATATTTCCAAGTGAGTGTTAGAGTTCTACTCAAAGTCTAATTCGTTGTAATGTTCCTATTTAAAGGATAATATTTTAATAAAAAGAAATGAGAAAATTAATCAAAAACCTAGTATTTGAAATGGGTTTTAGGTTTCCTCAAAATCTAAAAGGTCTAGATTCCTTCAGAATTTTAGGTTCCTTCATAACCTAAATTCTATCCCTGAGGTACTTAAAAAAAAAAAAAAAAAAAAAAAGGAAGTAAGTAAGAGGACTGAGTTTTTCTCTAAATTCAGTCGGAGAAAATTTTTCTAATTTATTCTATAAAAATGACATGTGTCACTTTAAAAATACATGTTTTTTTAAATAACATGTGAGAAGCATATGCTTTTTGAATAAAATTTCTTTCAACTTTATCATTGTAATTAAAAAAAGTATGTGTTTCTCCCATGTAAACGACACATGACATTTTATAAAATAGATTGGAGAAATTTTGAAAGAAAACTCTGTCCTAATAAGTAAGAAAACAATAGCTACTCTCGTAACCACCCTATTCTCAATATGTCAGTAACAATAGTATTCTTAAGTCCTTTTGGTTAAGCGTTTGAAAAAACAAATTGTAATTTTAAAACACAGTTTATTAAATATAAATTTTAAATGCGGAGTAATTTTATATATATAATAAATATCTCACAAGTATTTTACAGTCCTGACATGAAAATATTATTCCACTCTTTATTCTTATTTTTTTATTTATATTTTTTTTTAACAAAGATTCATCAAAGAGTAAATTAATCCCAATATTCTTACTTTTTATACTATATCAATCATTTTTATTGTTATTATTTAAATAAAAAAATCACTATAAAACAAAATTTTTATATTTTTCATATAAAATATATTTTTTCACTTTTCTCTATAAAACATTTTTATTAAAACTAATAAACACATATTCTTAAAAAGGCATTACAGTGATGGCCGTGGGCCCAAGCCTCTTGGCAAACACTACCATATAGACCATCTTACGCTCTCATTTAACTCTCATCTTTTTGGACTATGTGGTAATGCTTATTAACTCGTAGATGAGTCCTTATTTTGAAAAGAATTCAAAGGCCAACAAATACTACCGCACGAATTCAATAAAAAAAGTGAGTAACGCTACACTTACTCTTACTTTTTTATACCAATTTGCTCATATTTATAGATAGCTTTTAAAACTACCGTTTAATATAAATTATATTTTTATTGAATTTTAATCCAATCGAGTATCAACACGTACGAGAAAATATGTATAAAAAAGTGAGATGAAAATGGAATGGTTTTGTGGCATGGACGATTACTCATTTGAGACATCTCTCCACAAGCCTCCTGTCTGTACATAAAATGCGGCAGAGAGAAGACACCTCAAGACTGCAACAGAGAGAACATAAAAAAAAAACCATAAACTTAAAAAGAAAAAGTTGAGGCTATAAAGAGAGAACAAAAGGCCAACTTCCTAGCCCGACCAATCGAATTTCAACTGAGATTGAAAAAGCGGAGGCATCAAACACACACACACACACAGCGAATCAGAGTGACAGAGTCTCAGAGAGAAGAGAAAGAGAGGCAAAGAGAGCCGGACAGGCCATACCCAAATCAAAGCAGCTCTTACTCCGACGACCCATCTCAATAATCTCATGGTTTTCTCTTTCTCTTGCTCTCTCTCTGCCTATCATCTTTTTCTTTGGCCCTTTTTGATGATTATTTATTTATGGTAATTTGTGGTGGCCGCAGACTATTTTTTCTGTCGTTGTATGATTGATGTTTAAGTCTTAAAAAATCGAAGTGAATCTTTGTGAAGCTTGTGCATAATTAATATTTGTACGGTGCATAAAGACTTCCAAATACCAAACTCTAAGTTTGGAAAACGCTATGGCAAATTTAGCTGTGCTTTCTGTTTTCCGAACCCCACGCCTACATCTGGTGGGGTGAGTTATTGTTTGAGATATTTTAGGTGTTGATTATTTATTTTCATTTTTTTGTGGGTCTAGTCAAATATGGTAGCTGGATGGGTTGAATTTCTTTGTACTGGTGGATCCATTTATTCACTCTTTTCGATTTGGAGAAACCCAATTTAAGAGTTCTATTCTGTTCTGGGTTTGCTCCATTTCTGCCCGATTTTCTGTTTGTGCTTTGGGTTCCTTTTATTGAAAAGCATATTAACGTAGTTTTGCATGAAAGACGGTTTTTGTCGGTGGCTTTGTATGTTATGGGGGGAAAAGTAAGCATCTCTGACTGGTATTAGTGTTGTTATGTCTGGACCTTCTTTGAGCAGCTAGAGGTAACTCTTATTCTGTTTCTGTTGCCATTTGTTTTTGCTAGACTTTGACTAATTGCATGCATTGGTTGATTGCCCTGTCTTGACCTAACTAAGTTGGGTATAATTGGATCAAGATGTTGGTTTCCATTGTTGTGATCAATACATTGGCATTTGTACTTTTGATCGAGTTGAGTGGATTGAGGTACTGTTGCTGTATGATTGGATTTAGGTATTATCATCGTAATTGTGGTTGATATTTCTTATTCGTCTTTAGGAGTTGATTGGCTTGTTCTGGATGAATTATGTCATTGTTCTCATTTTTGTCACAAAATGCGTTTTGCTGTACAGACTTGATTGAATTATTTTGATATAGTGATGTATTTTGTTCATTCTTTTGTTGTAAACCATTTAAAACTAATTTTGTTAGATTGAGAAACAGTTGTCATTTCCATAAAAACATTACTCTTCTTGCAGTAAGTGGTGTGCCCTACCCAGTCTATTCAATTCTTTTCCTAGGTCTCTTTATATCTTCCAGTAGCTATGCTATCTAATTGTCACATGTCAAATGGTTTCAGTGGTTTTGTATGTAAGTTTAATCAGATATAATTCAGCTGATTTGCTTGTTTGAGAAAGATCCTAGAGTCTAAACTGTTGTTACGTGCAGCTTTTCCAGTCATTGTACTTTATTTATTTTATTCCCTCTCTTTTTGCTAAGCGTGATTTGAGCCTAATGCCTACACCAATTTGACTGTGTCGCAATGGTCCAATTGATGGTTTCCCCCTATACCCTGCATTGCTGATGAGGGATGCAGCTAGATTACTTAGGAAGGGTTCAATTGCTTAAGATTACTTAGAATTGGCATGTACACCTTTTCTGCCACCTACCACTCTAACCCATGCTCTTACCATCTTCACTTGTTTCTTATACCTTATCTCTGTTCTTCTCATATAAAATCCCTGCAGCTTAAAGATAAGGCTTAGCTAATATTTCTTCTGCTATTCATTAGCTGCATCTTTTACTCAATTCTCTAACAATTTTTGCCTCTTTGCTCATATGTATCATTCTCTTAACAATTGTGATTTTCTTTTTACTCAGTTTTACTTAATAATATGTACCCCAGTAAATGTAATTGTATTTGTTTGTATTATTAGAGTTCCTTTCAGAATATCAATGTCAAAAGATCTTATACAGTTATTCTCAGCCATCAATATCACGGTTTCTCTTATTTACACGTCAAAGTTTAGTCTGTTCACATGCATTTCGTGTCCCCTGTTTGTAATGTATTTGACAATACCGCTTGTTGGATTATATTTTCTTTTTTATTTTAGTTTCATTATTTCTCAATGATATGAGCTGGGTACATTTATAAATATTGCAATGCTTTTATTCATTTCCCCGGAATGGCGGTATCTTCTTTTAGTATTATTATTGGTCTATTTGCATGAGAAAAAGATGTACACATCGACATTATTATAGCTTGTGCAAGCTGCCCTGCTAAGGTTTATGGCTTTCCTATTAGGCCTGTGTCTGGCAGCCTTATGTAGAGGATTTTTTTTTCTTTTTTTGGTAGTATACGCTTTACCCAGAGCATACCAATGAGCCTCATATGCTTTCCTAAATCATAAAGATATAGATCCCAAAGTCGGCAATAATTGATATCGTATCGCCTTTAACACCTGTACATAGTGCCTATAACACCTGTTGCAGCTTAGGATGAACTGCTGCTTCTACTTAAAATTGGGGTGCACTTTTTCAAAAAATTGTACTTTGTTAGCTGTTAGCATAGTAAACTGTGTGAATGTTAAAATCCTGAATATAATTTCTTGCATAGGGTATCTCTTTCTAATCTCTTCTTTTAAATATCGGCTTATCTTTGTGCTACTGATGTGAACAGGCACAGGAAAAGATGTATTGCGCCCTTCAAAGAACCGAGAGTGATACTCAGAAAGTTTCAGAGGAAGGAAAAGAATCCTTGTCAAGAAAATTTCAAGAACAATTTAATTTCAGCACATCTTTGGAGGTCAAATTTTGTTACATTAACTGATTTGGGTCTACACTTTGGCATTTAAGTTTTGTTGAGTAATGCTCCCTGACTTGTATTTCATGAATGTCCACCCTTTCTTCAGGCTTGTGGAGTGCCTTCCCATGCGTGGAGGAACCCTGATCGTAGGTAAAGTTGTTTTGGTCTCTGTGTGTTGGCACTCTTTATCTTGCTTGTTGTTATGGAGCCATTTGGGTTTCCTGTAATAGAACGAGAGTTCTTGCCTTGTTTGGTTTATTAAAGCAAGTATGATGCCATATTGACCCTGCTTCAAGGAGCGTCCTCCTATCTTAGGTTTACCAGTTGAAGTATCTCTTTAAAGAAATTATGACTAAATCAACTGTTTGTGAATAATCTGATAAGTTGTAGTTTTATCCCTTCTCTCTCTCTCTCTCTCTCCCATTCATTATTCGTTTTTCACTTTCTTGTCATTTTGGGGGTGGGACTTTGGGTTGAAATATTACAACAGGAACTTTAATGTTCTGATGGTTGTGTAAACAAGTTGGATTTTAGTAGATATCCTCTATGTCAGGTTTAAAAGTTCAAGAGTTCGTAGCTCTTTCCTTTTGTTTTTCTTCAAGTCTCAGACACTTAAGAGAAGGATGTTAGCTTTGTGGTTAGGTGGTATCAGCGTTAGGAGATCTTAGGATTGAGTATTTTCAGCTTAAAGACAATTTGGACTGGGAGCCTATGGAATGGACTGAGGCTTAGATTTTTCCACGTAGGAGAACTGTAGAAATAATCTTTTTTAAACACATACTGCAGTTCCTGATTGCGCAAAGTGTTTTTCAGCTTTTAAAATTGTAGACCGGCTGAAAGTGTTAAACCAGCTTTTTCACATTTTCTGATGTCATCACTATGATAATGTGTTTATACAAAATTTCACTTTGCTTTGCATTTTTATTGTAGCTAGTGTGTGATCTTATCTCTTAATTTACCAGGTGTGCTGTTCTTGCATTTCTTACCGTTGAATCTGATGGACATTGGAGAATTCTTGCGTTACCCCTGCCACGTCCTGATCACATTAACCACTTGGGATCTGCAGCTCATGTAAATATGGATGGTCTCAATCTGGTTTGCCCACCATCCATTAGTTCATACAAGGCTGATCAACAAAATGTGAAGAAAGGACCTCCAGCTGTTGGTACTTGTTCTGTGACATCATTTACAGCCAGAAACTTTCCTGGTTCAAATGTGCGAGGTCAGTCTCGAAACAAGGCCTTGGCAATTAAAGGAACTAAGTTGAATGAACTCTCCAGCAATTCTTCTCGTCGCAGTTCGTTCATCTGCAGTAATTCCCCTGGATTGAACCCAAATGGCTCAAAGGCCAATAGTGCATCTGATATTTTTGTTGATAGTTCTCAACTTGACAAGGCTGTTAAAAGGAATTCAAGAAAGAAGGCTAGAAAGAAGGGGAAACAAAGTAGGAAGCTTTCATGTGACTCTGGCCCTACTGAACTTGAAATTCTCTCTGAGGAATGTGCCCATGGAAGTTTGACTTCTGAAACCTGTGGTAATAATGATATGGATCATGGTAATGGACCAGTATCTTCGGTTGCACCAGAAGTTTCGTTGCCTAATGTTATGGTTGATGGTAACAGTTTAGAAGGCAGTAGCAATGGCATTATTAGCAAAAAGACGTGCAGCTCTTATGCTGATGAGGGGGATGTATCAGAAACTATTGCACCTTCTGCAGTTCAGAATTATACTGGGGGACATCCTGTATGTAGTTCTGACTATCCGTATCAAACCAAAGACTTATCCGTCTTTGATGGAGGAGTGGAGGATACACATTGCATACAGATCAGCCGTTATGATGATACGTATTCCAAAGGTTTGTCCGATGCACATGAGTCCTTAGCATTGGATTTAGTTTCCGTTGCTTCAAACAGTGATGATGGCATTCACGCTAGTCATGATGTACAACAATCTGAAAAGAAAAATTGCAGAATCAGTACTGAGCCACCAGGTTTCAACTCCAGTAAGGGATATCTCTCTCGTCTAAGCTCATTAAATGATGTTGTGGATACTTATGATCCCATTGAGAGAAATAAGCGTGGTAGTCAGGGTAGTAGCTGTAGTGACATTCAAGTGGTTGTCCCTGGAAAGAGAGGCAAGCAAAACAAGACAGTCTCAAGGAGTTCAAGTGTCTACAGATTTGGAAGTGTTGGACGTTTTCATGACCGTACAGGGAAAGAAAACAATCATTCTGTTTGGCAAAAGGTTCAGAAGAATGATGCCAATGGATGCGTTGGTGAGTTGAAGAAAGCTAGTCCAATTTACTCTCAGTTTGATGTGACATTGAAAGAGGCTCCTTTGCTTAAAAGAACTTGTAATGTTGAAGAGGCTTTGTTATCAAAAAGTGAGGATAAGAAACACTTCAAAGATAAAGCTTCTAGGAAGTTGAAAAGAAAAAATAGTTCAGCTTTGAAACAAGAATATGGATATTCCAGGAAGGGTTCTGATGCTGATAAGGCCTGCACAAATGGTTTTGCAAAGATCTCACCCCAGGTAAGTAATCAAAAAGGATTGATCAGTGTTTCAAGATCTCATTCTCAGATCAATTTGCATGAGGCTACGTGCCTGAGCAACAGAGTGGGATATATGACCTCTGAATCAGTTCACAGCGCACATGTTTATCTGGATGAATTGGAGCCACTTGGAAGTGTCTGTGGTACTGTTTCTAGTATCAACAGTCATCTTATAGGAAATCATGAATTCTCATTGCCAAAATCTTGTGACTCCTTGGATCAATCAAATCTGCTTGAGGTGCAGTCTCCAGTGTACATTCCTCATCTTTTAGTGAACGAAGTTGGCCCAGTACAGAAAGAAACTTCTGTTGCAGAATACAGAAAACAAAACCATGGTAATGGATCTATTTTGCAGAGATGGATACCAATTGGGGTGAAGGACCGTGGGTTTACAAGTGCTGCTAGATCAGACTGGTCATCATTGGAACATTCTGATGTGCCAGCTGCTGATTTGGAAAACACTGTTGAAGGGAAAATGTCTTCCAATTCTCAAAATATTTTTTCTTCATCAACTGCAGGAGTAATGTGCATGGGTCAGAATTCAGGAGATGTGAGTTCTGCTCTTGAGGATGAGGGTCATAGTCAGAAATTAGGGAATCAGGGTGCAGGCATGCTTAATGAGCATGATAACAAGCATGTTGCGGCTAACTTCTTCACTGTCAAATCAACATATCAACATCCATTGGAAACCAACTCGTGCACGATAGGACGAGCAGCAAATGATGCCTGTAGGGTACAATTGGCATCTGAAGCTATTCAAATGGCCACCGGTGGTCCAATTGCTGAATTTGAAAGACTTCTTGATCTTTCTTCTCCAACGGTTAGTGCATCTTCCAGTTTCACAAGCTGTCAAACATGCTTGAGGGACCAGGATGGGGGTGTGTTGCTTTGCAGACACGAGATACCTAATGTCCCTTTGGGATGCCTGTGGCAGTGGTATGAGAAACATGGGAGCTACGGATTAGAAATAAGGGCAGAGGATTTTGATAATTCCAAGAGATTGGGTGTTGATGGTTTTGCCTTTCGTGCTTATTTTGTCCCATTTCTGTCAGCGGTTCAGCTGTTCAGAGACTGTAGAAGTTATCCGGTGGATACTAGCAAAGATATTCCTAGTTTTGAGGTTCCAGAGGCATGCAAGACAAGTGAAACATCAGAAAAAGCTTCTAATGTGGACCACCTTCCAATTTTTTCGGTACTTTTTCCGCAGCCTCGCACAAAAGATGAAAGTGGTCCACAGCTTGGAAATCAGGTGTGTGGTTCAGAACAATCTCCAGCGTCAGGAAAAGATGATGCATCTGTTCAATCAGTTGATATGAAATGTTCCAGTGATTTTGAGCTGCTTTTTGAATATTTTGAGTCTGAACAACCCCAGCAGAGACGGCCCTTGTATGAGAAGTAAGTAATATTGTTGTTATTTTGTGTGTTTCTTTACTTATTTATCAATATATTTTTTATTAGAAGCTGAGCTTATTAATGCCAATGAACTCTAACTCATATTGCATTTCCTCCCCACTATATAAGATTGTGTATTCTTAACCCACTAGATGCATGTATAAATGACCAATAGGACTTATTAATATCAATATACTTGGTACTTGATTATTGTTCTGTTAGTTTAATTATCAAACACATTTGTACCTTAGGTAAACTTCATATACATGAAATTATATTTTGTTTGATTTTATTTCTAGAAAATTAGTTACGTACTATGTTTCCCATGCTAGTTGACATGACTCCACACATACTTGATAATCAATTAATAAATTTTTCACTATTTTTCTGATGTCGAACCAACAATGATCACAAAATTCACACGGTGAAAGTAGGGAAAAAAGGAGAAAGAAGCTAAAAGTGGGAGAGAGAAAGAAGCTAAGGGGAGAGAAAGAGAGAAAGAAGCTAAAAGGGAGAGAAAGAAATAAGCTAAGGGGGGAGAGAGAGAACGCGAATCAATGCCACATATTTTTTATTTCCATCAAAGTCTATCGCCATTGGAGTACAAAATACAGTTAAATTGACTAACAATAACTCTTAACATAATTGACTATGGGCAAAGGCCAAAGCCCATTTATTGAATGACAAAAACACCCTTGACTCCTGAAAATTAAGTAAAACAGAAAACTAAGTATAATAACCCAATTAACTAATAGGACCTAAATAAAACAACATGGGCCAGTATTACCAGGAAGTTAAAAAAAATAAAATTGATCCTTAAAATTAAATTAGACTAAATTAAAGTAAAATCCATGTCTCACCCCTTGCATCATTTTGTCCAATAATTTATAAACTATGTTAAAAAGAACTTCTTTTGTGTGGAAGAACATCTCTCTCTCTCTCTCTCTCTCACGAATTATTCTAGTTTATACTTTACATCAGGTCTCCTATCATACATCCTTTCCTTCATGAAAATTTTAGTCATCAAGAAAACATATTTTGTTTGGTTAATGTTTTGTGATAGGGCAGTGGCATGAGCATAAATTTAGATAAAATCTTTTACTGGATTTTAATTAAAATTGTTTAGTCACCAGATTTAACTAATCAGTTAAACTAATATTTTTCAGGTAACTTTACTGATAAGGTTGTTTCAGGAATGGGTCCATAAGATTTATCGCATACATCTTTTTCTTTTTTTGATAACCAGGGTATCCAGGGCTTCGTCCTGAGTAGATCCCCAGGACACTCCATACAATCTTTTATTGGTTCTTTAGTGATCATTAGGAATACAATTACGTAGCAAATCGAGAGTTTTAGGTGCTTATGTTCAGATTGATCTTAATTCTATTTCTCTTGTTTCAGGATTAGGGAGCTGGTTAGAGAAGGACCTTCCCATTGCAAAGCATATGGGGATTCAACTAAACTAGAGTCCATAAATCTACATGATCTGCATCCATGTTCCTGGTTAGTGATAGAATATGATTCAGAGTATTTACAGTCTTGTTTGATTTAATGAAACAGAAGTCCAAATTTTAAATTTGTTACGAAGCATTCATTCAGAAGAAAGTACATTTAATTACTGAGTTAATATTTGAATATTAATTTTGCATGCCATCTGATCTTCAGGTACTCGGTTGCATGGTATCCAATCTATAGGATTCCGGATGGCAACTTTCGTGCAGCATTTTTGACTTACCACTCACTTGGCCATATGGTTCGTAGAAGTGCCAAATTTGACATCTCAAATGCAGATGCTTGTATAGTATCTCCTGTTGTGGGTCTTCAGAGTTACAATGCTCAGGTATCTATGATGATGTTGCTAATAACTATGAGCAATCAACTTCATTACACTGTTTCTGTGAGTGATATTAAGATATTTTGCGAAAGTCAGTCCGTTTCTTCTAACTTCTAAGGAGAACTCTCCTACTTCTTCTGACATACTCATAAGTAGCTCGATTTATCCTTTTTTTCTTATATACAATTTTGCTATTTTTGTGGTCAACTCTGATATTAAGATATTTTCCGAAAGTCAGTCTGTTTCTTCTAACTTCTAAGGAGAACTCTCCTACTCCTTCTGACATACTCATAAGCAGCTTGATTTATCTTTTTTTTCTTATATACAATTTTGCTATTTTTGTGGTCAACTTTCGATCCCTCCCCAACGGCTATCAATGAAGTTAAATAAGCATTCCTGGCACAACAATTATATTGAGATTTTGATCACTGATTTGATTTTTAATGATCCTGCTCCATCTGCTCCTTGTCCTCTGCACCATGACCATTGAAGCAAGGTCAATGCATGTTAAAATGCAATTCCAAGGTGGTTTGTAGGACTAGGAGTAATCATTCATGCACTAAGTGAAATAGGTTATCTCTATAAACCCACATATATTGCGCTCAATGCGCTAAGTAGGGGCTTTATTAGAGCATTGCGTAAGCCTAGAAGGTTACCCACATGGCCATCATCTTCAACTCGCCCTGTCTGTTTGTGCAGAAAGTAAGGGTTGGTTTGGTGAAGTTTTAAGAAGTGCTTTGGGTTTTGAAAAAGGTAAAATTGAGAATTAATTTGGTGGGGGTCTTATTTTTAAAAAGTGTTGTATTTAGGGTTCATAAAAGAAAATTTGTTTGGTAAAATTAAGGAGTGTTTTTGAAAAACAAAAAATTGAAGTGATTTTACAATTTTTTTTTTTTTTTTAAAAAAAGGATTTTAAAAAAACTGTTGGAGTTAGACTCCACGGTGGTGGCCGTTTTGCGGCAGCCAATGCGGTGACCGCGCCAAATGGTCCTAATGGCCACCCCGGGGTTGCTAGACAACCATGGCCGCTAATGCGGGACCACTGCCATCATTGGTTAGGGGGTCATCAGTAGCCACCATGCCAGCCTATTTTTTTAAAAAAAAAAAATTTTAACATGTAACAAGGCTGCCTCCACAGCTGAAAAAAAAAATGCACACAGACAATCTCCACATCTGAAAAAGATGTACATGTGTTTAGTTATTTTCAAAGAAGTGTTTTATGTTTTATATTTTTGGAAGTGTTTTGTTTTTAGAAGAGAGTTTTGCGGCATGTTTTGAAAAGTGTGTTAGTAGTGAAGGCTGCATCTGAAAATCTGTTTGGATAACTAATATTTGTGAAAACTTTTTAACGTTTGAGAAGTGAAAATCTATTTTGAAAATTTTCCCAAACAAACCCTTAGATCTTCTACAAATAGTTCTTGTTTGTGTAATTTCTTGGTTGAGACCAACCTAATTGTATACCACAACAACAAAAAGTTTTGAAGACCGTGAGAGGGTTTTGGAGAAGATCAAGCCTTTTTATATATATGCTTTGTATCTTTGGACAACTGCATTTGTTTCTCCTTTGGTGATTAGTTATTATGATTTCTTTGTTCTTTTTTCTCCTTCTAGTTAGGTGTTTTCTCATGTATACTTCCTGGTACTTGGAGGCGGCTTACGCTTTTAATGATATTTCAATTACTTATAAAAAAGAATTTATGTACCACATGTATAGTAAGGGTGCTTCCTTATCCATGTAGCCACCATCAAGCCGCCAACAGTTTTGTGGTTTATGAATCATCAATTTGATTTTTCTCTAATTTCAGCACCCATTTTGATTAGTTTGTAGTGCAATAACCCCCTGGAACATGTTTGTCAAGTAATTTTTCAGAGATTTGAGCAAAATATCCCTGTCTTCACCTTCTTTATTTCTCTAAGGCTATCCCTCTAAAATTGTATTCTGCCATTAAAGTAATTTATTTTACGATTTAGTTCCTGTTGTTTCGATGGAAACATCTTTTGATGTAAAACATTTTCAGCTAAACATTTTCCAGGAATCCTACTGATTTTTTGGTATTCAGTTGTCACCTTGAAAATATCTTTTTGAAAACATTTTCCACGGGTGTGGATGACTTTAGCAGGGTTGGTGTTGGCGGGAAAGTGGGTGGTATTTAGGGTGTGCCATGGTATGCCTATTCATCGGGAGGGAGGGGGTTAAATAGCGGAGCTGTGGTTGGAAAATATTTTATGGCTTAAAAAAATGTTAATCATTTTATGGGAAACAAGGGGCGGTTTTATAGTTGACCGAAAATGTTTTTTGGTTGACCAAGTTTTCTAAGCTAAAAAGCATTGAAAAATACTGAAAACTTTTTACGAAAAGCATTGAGTGTCAAAACAGAGCCTAAGTAGTGGCTTCTTCACTTGGAAGCATATTTATAATTTACTCGTGCTTTATGTTTCTCAAGTTTATGTTTTATGTTTCAATGCATCTTTTTCCCCAAGTTATTACCATTGCGTGTTTCTTTTAGCTTTCAATTTCTATTGTGCTCATGGTGCAAGCATGTAAACTGTATATACATACTTGAATTGCATTTGGTTTGTGCTGTATGTAAAATCTGTTAAGCTAAGTAGTGCACTTTCTGTGTCATATAAAGGGTGAATGCTGGTTCCAGCTGAGGCAGTCTGTGCTGAGCCAGACAGCAGAAACCCCAGGCTTAAACCCCTCTGTAATCCTGAAGGAGCGGTTGAGGACACTTGAGGAGACAGCATCTCTCATGTCAAGATCTGTTGTTAACAAAGGTAATCTGACATCTGCAAACAGGCATCCTGATTATGAGTTCTTCCTCTCTAGGCGACGCTAGCGACCCTTTCCAATTTTTCATCCAGTAATTTCTTCTGTTTTTCTAATAATGCTCTGGCTACATTTAGATGTGATCTAACCCCAAGAAGGGAGTGAAAAAGGTTGATCCTGTTCTGTTTGTATTCTTGATCTTTTTCTACTTTCCCAGTGGAGCGTATTGCAGATGTATATAGTTCATGTGGGTATCTTTTTTGTTTACTACCCTTCCTCTAAAGGAAATGTAAATCTCTGGATTCTTGGACAAAACAATGTGTAGTACTGATTCTGATTATGCAACTTCTTCATACTGTAAACATGTGTTGTTCTTGGTTTTAGCATATGCTTTTTCATTGAGGTACATGTATCATCATGATCAAACAATGTTGATTTCTGTTTCCTTTCATTTGCTTCTTCCACCTTTCCCCTCTCTTTTCATTACTCCATACATCCAAAAGAGTGTTGTTCTACAATCGATTTCTGTTGCATTGTACTTTATCTCATCCTCAACGGCGCGAGTTGACTCATGAAGATGTGATTTTTACGTGCTTTTTTTTTAATAGGATTAGCAGAATATGTGATATATGTCCTTAGAACATATGATTAAAGAAGTGTCGAGATCAATTAGTATAAATAATGTTATTTTCTCCCTTCTTTTTTTTTGGGCATGTGAACTTAAAGTTGACTAATATGTATTTTTTATATGTGCTACATTACTTATAAAAAAGAAAAAGAAAAAAAACAAAGTACTCTTATATGTGCT
Source organism: Corylus avellana (assembly GCF_965113065.1). Classification (NCBI taxonomy): domain Eukaryota; kingdom Viridiplantae; phylum Streptophyta; class Magnoliopsida; order Fagales; family Betulaceae; genus Corylus; species Corylus avellana. The sequence goes on from NC_142496.1 coordinate 18,651,496, forward strand.
TTTGTTTTATATAATAATTTTTGGACATAAATGGTACTACAAAAAGCATTTTTGTGAACATTTCATGAGGACAATTTTGTGGCTGTGGAAGTCAAACAATCCAATCCTGGAGAGCTTGTTTTAAAATTCAAAAGATCTATGATCATGTTTATCTCGTATCACAATCTTGTAATAAATATATATTTTACTTATTAGCTATTATCTTATTTAGCCCAAATTGCCTACTACTTTGCGGGGTGAGATTTAGAAATAATGATTTTAAAACGTATGATTTGAACATACGATTTTTAAAAATATAATTAAGCCTTTGGTAGAATCACATCCTTTAAAATGTCAGTTTAGTCTTTAAAATCGTATATTTTTATTTTAAAAATACACTCTCTTGCCTACAATTTGAAAACATAGTTTTTTTTTTTTTTTTTTGCAATTAGATTTAAATCTCACTTTTAGTATACAAAATCGAAGTACTAAACTCACTCTAAGTTCACTATAGCAATATTGCGTATTTTCTTTTGTAGATATTTGAAGGCCAAATTACCTTAAATCTCTCATCTTTGTCTATTTTTCCCCTTTTCTCTAAATTATATATATATATATATTTGACATGTCTGCACAAGAGAGAGGATAAAGTCACGTTTGTTTATCCTCTTTTTCCCTTGCTTGCCGCTCATTTACCCACACACTATCACAACATACTAGAATCCTCTCTCGTTCAAATGAATTGAGTCCAAATTCTCACCACCACATGTATCACTTGTCGCCATTTAATCCATTTTCTGTAGCTTGTCTCACTAGATCTAGGATCACGTGGTCATTGTCGATATGCCAAAGCCATGAATAATCATCCTACAGAATCACAATACACCAGGGCGGACCCACGGGTGGGTGCCCCCAAAAGTTTTAAATTTCTTCTTAAAATATTCAACTTTTATAAATTTGTCCCTCCTCAACATTTTTCTTTTAGTTTTAACCCCACCTTTATCATGAAGAACGGAAAATACCCTATTTAATTTGTTTCCTCGAGCTCATTGGTGGGACTTGTCACTTTCAGCTATGCACCTCTGCATAGACTTCATACTATAGCTGCATAGCTCAACAGTGACTGAAAGTCTTTGCTTCAATTATAAAACAAAAAAAATAATTGATGACTATCTATTTTAAATTAGAGATATAATAGTGGTTCAACTGAACCTTATATAAGACTTATTAGGTTTTAGATGAGGCTCAATTGAGTCACTATGCATTTAAAATTGGGATTTCGTAAAAATAATATGTGTTTTTAAAAGATATCGTAAAACGCAAGGCGTTTGGCATTGCGATTTAAAAAATACTTAATTTAAAATAAGAAAGAAATCTGCGATTTCTATAAGCAGATTAGAGGGTGCTTATTTGAAAAAATATAAATTTAAACCAAAATTACGATTTCTCATAACAAATATTCAATAAAAAAATATTTTTTTAACATATTTTACCAAACACCTTTATAATTTTAAAAAGTTACGATTTCAAAAATACAATTTTTAAAACCGAAATACCAAACGAACCCATATCTCTTTAAATTAACCGTTTTAAGAATAGCATACCCTTGAAAATTGCAAAGAAAAATTTGCCAATGTTGAAACTTATTCAATCCCATCTACATGCATGTGGGCCCCAAATTTACCTAAAATTCTATCATTTGCCTTTACCACATTCACAATCTGCACCCGCAATTTTCCTCTAATATAATTTTCTGAAGGCCCGATTCTTAAGCTGACCTTGACTGCACATAACGGTGCTAATCCTTCTGCTATCACCGGCTCCATCTATGAATTAACATGTTGTTAATGGTTGTTGTTGCCGCTAATGTCAATGCCTCTACGCGCCACTCGTTTTATCCACATGATCACATCGGCGTCGCTATCGGCTACAGCCGTCAACTCACCATATCTTATCTTTTCCCATGTGCCGACATGCGCATGATTCCATCCCAATCATTTGGGAAACTACGCGCCTTAAAATAATTTGCTATTCTATAAAGTTTTTATTTATTTATTATTATTTATATTATATATATAAAATTAAGAATGAAATAATTTAGTGGGTGCCGGGTGCTGGTTAAATTCTAATTTCTACTTATTTTTTGATTGAAGTTTTGTGTCAAAACCACAAGCTTTTGGTTTTGGTGCTACTCTACAGTATCTTTTGCTATTTGCAAGAATTTTTTTTTTTGAAAAAAACAAAGCATCTTTCATTCAATTTCAACAAAATACTAAAGGATGAAACTCTATACAAAAAGAGCAAAATGCTCTTGGGAAACAATGTCAAAAATACAAATCGAAACTTCTTCCATCCATATTTGATCTGTGGGCTCCTTTGTAGCGACTTTTGCCAGCCCATTTGCTGCTGAATTGCCCCCATCTTGACGTGCTCCATTTCCCATCACTAAAAGTCACGTAGTAAGCCTTTAGTATCATTTACAATTTTGCCATACCGGCTATGTGCTAGATTTACACACAATTGGTGTACAATACCTTTCGTATCTCAGTTATTAGTTAGTTCAATATATAAAAAATATTTTCATATATTTCATATTTAGTAGATATAAAAATATTTTCTATTACCAATTTTTTGTCATTAATTTTTGAGAAAATTTTATTTATCTGTTAGAATATATGAAAATTATTATATTTTCATTATATTTCATAATTATACTGATATCAAATATTCTCTATTTATATTAGAATATATGAAAAATATAATAAATTTTCTATATATTCTAACAATCTCTTATAAATTGTACCATTTATAAAATTTTAGAATAAAGTATGCAAAACCGCAAGTAACATGGCCCTGGTCCTCTCACCTTGAGACTTAGAGCCTGTTTGGGATTGTGGTGGAAAATAGAGCTTTTGTCAAAAGTTCTATTACTGAAAAGTTGTTTACATGTTTGGTAACCGCATATCTTAAGTGTTTTTTTGATGTTATTGATGTTTGGTAACAAAACAAAAAAAGTGCTTTTAGTTGAAAAAATGACAATAAAGGACATGTAATGATTTTTTTTTTAAAAAAAAAAATATAGGCCAAAAAAAAAAAATCATTATGTGACACCAAATATAGTATCATCTGTTTGAGATTGCATTTGAGAAATAGAGCTTTTAAGTCAAAAAATGCTTTTGGACAAAAGCTTCATTTTTAAGCTTTTGTCAAAAGTGCGTTTTATCTATTTTTAGGTTTTTTTGGACCTTTAAAAGGGCTTTTCATTTTTTTTACTAGACAAATACTTTTTTCTTTAAACGGGCTTTTTAAATATTAAAAACACTATTAAACTTCTAAAACACAATCACAAACATAATCTTAACGGTCAAACATGAAAATATATAAATAAATAAATAAAATCCCAACTTGAAAAAGGAAAACAGAACTCAAAGTCATAAAAAAAGAAAAGGACAAAGACAACTGGATCCACCACAGATTTTTGTTTCCCCATGGGGATATTTTTGAACAAATTTGGGGGGATATTTTTGAAAATTTTGTTAAATTCTAACATATGCTTAAATCTTTGAAAATTTTTTATTTTTACTTTTCAAAAAAAAAGGGGAGATATTTAGTAATTTTGACATCCTTTAGTTAAGATTTAGCGAAAAAAATTAACGGAGAGATGCCATTGAAAAAATTAAAAGTTCGCTAATTTTAGAGTTTTTAAACTTTAAAAGGATAATTAGAGCATTTCTAGTCGTAAGAGGTATTTTACCTAGTCAAAAAGTACAATTTCTTATCTTAACTACTCATTTATTAATGCCAACTCCAACCGATTCTTTATTTCATTATCTATTTCTTAAAAAAATATTATTTTTTAATCTTTCTTTATTATTTTCTTTTTCTAGTCTTTGTTCATCATCGATTTGAAGCATTTCCCGATTCTCTCATCTATTATATGAACCCTTTCCTCCTCTCCTCGGTATGATTTTTATTACCAGCCATGCCCTTTTAGGTCAAAGCAATCGAGAAATCCATGCCCTCTTGGGTCATGCTCTCTTGGTCTGAAATCCACTGGGGGCAAAAAGGACGGCATCAAAACAATAACAATTTCAATAATTAATGTTGAGGAATGAGAATGAATTGCGATAACAATGGGAACCAATATTGCCGGCGTCTCAACAAAAACGGAGTGTAGATGAACTATTTTATTGGAGAAAGTGAGTATCCAAAGGACTAAGGAAGGTTGTGCTGAACGAGGCCGTTGAGGGAGGGAGAGAAGAGAGAAGAAAGAGAAAAGTTGAGGGAGAGAGAAGAGAGAAAAAATATTAAAAAATTTGAACTTTGTGCTATAGTGAAGAGCAATAAGTAGCTATTCACTATAGCTAAATATGTAGTTTACCTATTCTGGAGCTAATCTGTTGGAGACAAAAAAGTTCTCATAATTGCTAAATATACTTATTATGAGTCATTTATCTACTCTGCTAGAGATGCTATAAACAAAAGTGATAAAAGTTTAGAGAGGTTAAGTGAAGTTTTTCCTTAACTTTTCTTTAGATTAAAATAGGAAATTTGAAGAGAGATAATCCTTGATACTTATAATTAGAATAGGTTGGAGGGAATTTCAGTTTGGAAGAAATTTATGTCTTTTATAAAATTGGGAGAGATGCACCATCTCTCCTAAAAATAATATATATTAGAAATATTAACATAAGGTGAACAAACTAATATAAATTTTCTACAAAATGAGTTATAAGATTTTCTTCAACTTAATTTCTAAAAGTGTTATATGTCTTTTGAGCATGTGACAAACAATTTTTTTGTTTTATTATTAATGCTATTAAAAAAGCATGTAAGAAGTATATGTTAGGGTAAAATCCACTTAACTCCCTTAAACTATCACCCCAATAATAATTTACCCTCCAAATCATCAATTGCGATAATTTACCCCCCAAACTACCAAAACAATGACAATGTACCCTCAATTTTAACAAAATGACAAAATTATCTTTACTAAAATAAAAAACAAAAATACTAAAATTTAATTTAATTTTTTTTCAAAATTTTAAGGGTATTTTTGTCTTATTGAAAATTATATAGGGATAATTTCATGATTTTGCTAGTATTTTTTTTTTTTGGGGGGGGGGGGGGGGGAGGGGGGGGGGTATACATTCTCATTGTTTTTGTAGTTTGAGGGGTAGATTATCATTGGGGTAGTAGTTTGAGGGGGTTAAGTAAACTTTACCCTATATGTTATTAAAAAATATGTATTTATTTTTTGCTTGTTTACACGAGGGGAGAAAAGGAAGGGAGGAGAATTCGATCTACTGACCTCTGCTTTATAAAGCATGTATTTTTTACATGTTAAAAAAGACAGTTTTAAAAACTATATTAAAATAAATTCCCAACTTGATAGCTTGGAAGCACTTTTACTTTTACTAAACTCATCTATAGTTAACTATCTTTATTACTATCGGTTGGGGCGCCGGCCACCCCCAACCGATCTTTGGGGGTGGCATGGCCCCAGGGGGTGGTCGGCCACCCCCAACTGATCTTGGGGGTGGCGGGCCCCAGGGGGTGGTTTAGCCACCCTTTAGGGCCAAACCCAAAAAAATTTGTTTTTGGGTTTGGCCATAGGGGGTAGCCGAACCATCCCCTGGGGCCCTAAGGGTGAAGCTGGCCACCCCCAGGAGCCAGTTGTTTTTGGGTTTGGCCATAGGGGGTGGCCGAACCACCCTTTGGGGCCCTAGGAGGTGACGCCGACCACCTCCAATCGATCTTTGGGGGTGGCCGGCGCCACCCCCTAGGGCCCCGGGGGGTGGTTCGGCCACCCCCTATGGCCAAACCAAAAAACAACTGGCCCTTGGGGGTGGCCGGCATCACCCCTAGGGCCCCAGGGGATGGTTTGGCTACCCCCTATGGCCAAACCCAAAAACAAATTTTTTTAGGTTTGGCTCTAGGGGGTGGTGCCGACCTCCCTCAACCGATCTTTGGAGGTGGCCGGTATGACGTCCCACATCGCCTGAGTATGGAGATGAGGATGTGCTTAAATGTATACTACACCCTTAATGACAACAACGCGTTTTAAAGCCGTGATAGTCATGATCCCATCAGACCTCCGCAGTTAAGCGTGCTTCTGTTGGAGTAGTACCAGGATGGGTGACTTCATGGGAAGTCTGGTTCGAGAAGAGCCAAAAGCGGACAATATTGTGTGTCATTAGGGTGGGATGTTACAGCCGGCGCCCCCCCCATAGCCCTAGGGGGTGGTTTGGCCACCCCCTAGGGCCAAACCCAAAAAAAATTTGTTTTTGGGTGGTCAACCCCTAGGGCCCTAGTGGTGGTGCTGACCACCCCCAAGGGCCAGTTGGGGGGGCACCACCCCATGGCTACGCTGGGGTGGCCGGCCACCCCCTATGGTGAAAATGGGGTGGCCAGCCACCCCATATTATTAAATTAAATTTTTAATTTTTAATTATTTAATTTTATATTTATTTTTTAAAATATAAATAATATTTTATTATTTTCTTTTATGTGGGACATGTGGTGAGCTTTAGACCGTTGGATTCCAGGTTAACAAAAAAAACCCCTTGGCAATTCCCCAGCTATTGCTGGGATCCTAATCCAGTTTTAACCCCACATTTATCTTGGAATAGAACCCTTTCCAGTTCAAATGAATTGGATAATATCTAGTTATTTATAGTGGATGAGCATTTTTGTCTTTACACTTTTTGAGGGGACAAAAATACCACTCCACTATAACTAACTAGATATTCTCCAGTTCAAATGAAATGGAGAGGATTCTAATTCCTTTATAATGAAGAACCGAAAAAACCCTATTTAATTTGTTTCCTCGAACTCATTGGTGGGACTTGTCACTTTCAACTTTGCACCTCTGCATAGACTTCATACTATAGCTGCATAGCTCAACGGTGACTGAAGGTCTTTGCTTTTATCCGGCTCGTTTGGCATTGGATGGTTACTGTTTAATGGACAAAAATTATAACCAAAAACAATTGATGACCATTCATTTTAAATTAGAGATATGATAGTGGCTCAGCTGAGTCTTATCTAAGACCCAACTTTTGTGTATATATATTTTGATTTTTGTTTCTTTTTTAAAATTTTAATTTAGAACCTAACACAACTCTTATGTGGCTTTGTGTCACGTAATTAAAAGTTGGGTCTTAGATGAGGCTTAGTTGAGCCCCTATACATTTGAGATTGTGATTTCGCAAGAATAATTTGCGTTTTTAAAAGATATCGCAAAATGTAAGGCATTTGACATTACGATTTAAAAACCATTTAATTTAAAATAGGAAAAAAATCTGCGATTTCTATAAGTAGATTAGAGGGTGAAAAAACACGAATTTAAACCAAAATTATGATTTCTCATAACAAATATTTATTAAAAAAAATATTTTTAAACATGTTTTACCAAATACCTTTGCGATTTCATAAACAAAATTTTTAAAAATTCAATTTTTAAATCGTAATTCCAAACGGACTCATATCTCTTTAAATTATATGTTCTAAGAATAGCATACCCTTGAAAATTGCAAAGAAAAATTTGCCAATGTTGAAACTTATTCAATCCCATCTACATGCATATGGCCCCCAAATTCACCTAAAATTCTATCATTTGCCTTTACCACATTCACAATCTGCACCCTCATTTTTCCTATAATATAATTTTCCGAAGGCCCGATTCTTAAGCTGACCTTGACTGCACATAATGGCGATAATCCTTCGGAATATGATCTTATCTAGTCTATTTTGGACTGAAAAATATCCAGTTAATAGTCAGGATCTCTTTAAAGAGATTTTGATGCCATAAATAGGACATCTGTCCCATTAATAAAAAAATAAAAAAATATTAAATATATTTTTTAAAAAATTATAAAACAAAATTATAAAAAATTAAGGGGTGGCTAGCCATCCATTGGGGGTGGTCGGACCACCCCAGTTGGGGCTGGGGGTGGCCTGGCCGGGCCACCCCCAAGGGTCAGATCTAAAAAATAAAAATAAAAAAAAAATCTTTCGGCCCTTGGGGGTGGCCGGACCACCCGCAAGAGCCCTGGTAGACCAGACGGCCTGGGGTGGCCGAAGCCACCGCATGGCCCTTGGGGTGGTTCGGGGACCCCTAAGTGCCAAATCTAAAAGATTAAAAAAAATTCTTTTGGCCATTGGGGGTGGTCGAACTACCCCCAAGGGCCCTGAGGTGGCTTGGGCCACCCTAGACCGGCCGGCTTGGGGTGGCTTCGCCCACCCCATGGCCCTTGGGGGTGGACCACCCCCACGGGCCAACACATATATATATATATATCCGGCCACCCCTGGCCCGCCATCGGGGTGGGTCTCAAGCCACCCCTAGCTAAAATGGGGTGGTCCAACCACCTCTTATGGCCAAGATGGGGTGGCCAGTCACCCCGTATTTTTTTATTAATTTATTTATTATTTTGAATTTTTTTTTTTATATATATTTTTTTGTAGTGGGACATATATTCTATTTGTAGCTGTAAGATTTTCTAAGAAGAAATCTCAGCCATGAACTAGATATTCTCCAGTCCATTATAGACTGGAGATGATCCTATTCCTAATCCTTCCGCTATCACCGGCTCCATCTATTAATTAATATGTTGTTAACGGTTGTTGGTGCCACTAATGTCAATGCCTTTACGCTTCTTTGTGGTTGTAAGATTTTTAAGAAGAAATTATAGCCATGAACTGGATATTCTCTGGTTTATTATTGACTAGAGATGATCCTATTCCTAATCCTTGCGCTATCACTGGCTCCATCTATTAATTAACATGTTGTTAATGGTTGTTGGTGCCACTAATGACAATACCTTTACACCTCTTTGTGGTTGTAAGATTTTTAAGAAGAAATTCCAGTTATGAACTAGATATTCTCTGGTCTATTATTGATTGGAGATGATCCTATTCCTAATCGTTCCACTATCACTGGCTCCATCTATTAATTAACATGTTAACGGTTGTTGGTGCCGCTAATGTCAAGCCTTTATGCCTCTTTGTAGTTATAAGATTTTTAAGAAGAAATTTCAACTATGAACTGAATATTCTCTGGTCTATTATTGACGGGAGATGATCCTATTCCTAATCCTTCCGCTATCACCGGCTCCATCTATTAATTAATATGTTGTTAACGGTTGTTGGCGCCGCTAATGTCAATGCCTTTACACTTCTTTGTGGTTGTAAGATTTTTAAGAATAAATTCTAGCAATGAATTGGATATTCTCTGGTCTATTATTGACTGGAGATGATCCTATTCCTAATCCTTCCACTATCATAGGCTCCATCTATTAATTAACATGTTGTTAACAGTTGTTGGTGCCGCTAATGACAATACCTTTACGCTTCTTTGTGGTTGTAAAATTTTTAAGAAGAAATTTCAGTTATGAATTGGATATTCTCTGGTCTATTATTGACTGGGGATGATCCTATTCCTAATCCTTCCGCTATCACCGGCTCCATCTATTAATTAACATGTTGTTAACGGTTGTTGTTGCTATTTACAATAATTTTTTTTTTTTTTTTTCAAAACAAATAATCTTTCATTCAATTTCAACAAAATACTAAACTCTACACAAAAAGAGCAAAATGCTCTTGGGAAACAATGTCAAAAATACAACTCGGTATTTCTTCCATTCATATTTGATCTGTGGGCTCCTTTGCAGCGACTTTTGCCAGTCCATGTGCTGCTGAATTGCCCCCCATCTTGACGTGCCCCATTTCCCATCACTGAAAGTGACGTAGTAACCCTTTAGTATCATTTACAATTTGGCCATACCGGCAATTTTCTAGATTGCCGGTCAAACATGATAATATATAAATAAATAAATAAAATCCCAACTTGAAAATGAAGATAATACTTTTTCTTTTTTGACATGTCTGCACAAGACGGAGGAGAAAAATTCGAACTAATGATCTTCGCTTCATTAGACATGGTCTCAACCAATTGAATTACCGGGACATGAAATAATACTCAAAGTCATAGATAAAGAAAAAGACAAAGACAACTGGATCCACCACAGTTCCCACTTGGCAGTGTGGATATCGTTTGCAGCAAACATTGACTGATTAACATACAGATTTGTTTTATGCGTCGGTGATTCAGCAGCATCACGCTCGCAACACAAGTAGAATAGTCTTTCTCCTTGATAAGCTCAGTCTCTTTTACAATTTTATTTATTTATTTATTTTATTATTTTTCTCTATTCTACTGCAAATCGGTTTGGATTATGAATTTAGTTTGTGTTCTACAATTAAGGGCAAATCTTGTAGGTTGAAAGGGTATGGGTGTTAATTTCGTGAGTGTAAAAAAAAAAATAGAATCGCATGTTGAAAATATATAAGAAGCGTGAATGGTTAATATAATAATGTTCGGCTTGAATTCAAGGGTTTAAGTTTTTGAGTTGTGTGGTGTCTTAACATGCTATATTATGGGCTCACAAATGAATTTGCCAAAACTTATAATGGATAAGGGCCAATCAGATGAAAGTAGTATTATACATTTATACCTCTTTTTTTTTTTTTTTTTTTTTTTTTTTTTTTTTTTTAAAAAAAACAAATTTGGGGGACATTTTTAAAATTTTTGTTAAATTCTAACATACGCCTAAATCTTTGAAAAAATTTTATTTTATTTTTCAAAAAAAAAGGGGAGATATTTTAGTAATTTTGACATCTTTTAGTTAAGATTTAGCGAAAATACTTAACGGAGAGAAGACATTGAAAAAAATTAAAACTTCACTAATTTTAGAGTTTTTGAACTTTAAAAGGATAATTACAAAAGTGATAAAAGTTTATAGGGGTTAAGTAAGGTTTTCCCTTAACTTTTGTTTAGACCAAACTAGCAAATTTGAAGATAGACAGATCAAATTTTGTCGCTTATAGGCAAAAAGTAAATATTCATAAAATGACACAAATTTCCTTCAACCTATTCTTAAAAAAAACTAAAAAAAATAAAAAAAGAAAAAAGAAAAAAAGTGAGAGATGATACTTAATACTTATTAGAATAGGTTGGAGGGAATTTCAATTTGGAAGAAATTTATGTCATTTATAAAATTGGGAGAGATGCACCATCTCTCCTAAAAATAAAATATATTAGAAATATTAACATAAGGTGAACAAACTAATATAAATTTTCTACAAAATGAGTTATAAGATTTTCTTCAACTTAATTTCTAAAAGTGTCATATGTCCTTTGAGCATGTGACAAACAGATTTTTTGTTTTATTATTAATGCTATTAAAAAAGCATGTAAGAAGTATATGTTAGGGTAAAATCCACTTAACCCTCTCAAACTACCACCCTAATGACAATTTATCCCCCAAATTATCAATTGTGACAATTTACAAATCAAACTACCAAAACAATGATAATGTACTCCCAATTTTAACAAAATGACAAAATTATCCTTACTAAAATAAAAACAAAAATACTAAAATTTAATATTTTTTTTTTTCAAAATTTTAAGAGTATTTTTATCTTATTAAAAATTCTATACGGGTAATTTCACCATTTTGCTAGCATTGGGGGTATATTGTCATTGTTTTGGTAGTTTGGGGTGTAAATTGTCGTAATTGATAGTTTGAGGGGTAGATTGTCGTTGTAATGGTAGTTTGAGGGGGTTAAATGAATTTTATCCTATATATTATTAAAAAATATGTATTTATTTTTTGCTTGTTCACACAAGGGGAGAAAAGGAATGGAGGAGAATTCGATTTAGTGACCTCTGCTTTACGAAGCGTGTATTTTTTACATGTTAAAAAGACACTTTTAAAAACTATATTGAAATAAATTCCTAGATTGGAAGCACTTTTATTTTTACTAAAGTCATCTATAAATAACTATCTTTATTACTATCTAATTTTTGTAGTACGGATAAATTTTTTTTTCCGTAGTACGGATGTTATTTTTCCTTTTCCATTTCTTTTTTATTCAGTTCCCACTGCAAAAATAATTCTAATCCGTACGATTTTATTTCTTAGTTCACTCTGTATTAATTTTATTTGAGTAATGCTAGGGAGAAGCATTTTATTAGCAAACCATTCGCATGGTACTGAGCTGTCCTGGTTAAGTGAACCATGGTTATCAGCTTTCTTTTATAAAAAATAAAATAAAATCACGCCCTGAAGAGTAAAAGTGTGAATCGTGTGATACGGGTTCAAAATTTTTATTTTTTCCCCCTAAAACCTTTCCCCGTCCTCCTCTCCCACACTTCTCCCTCCCGCCTTCTCCCATCAGTATCACCAAGCACTACCGCCACCGAACAGACTGCCACCCACGGCACTAACTCAAAATCCGGAGACGCCACCCAGCCACCACCGGCGACGCCCGGTGAGTTGGAGAAGGTATGTATAGATAGATGATTTCATTGTTTTGTTGGTTAGCGCTTCTTTCATTTCGAGAAAAAAAAAAAAAAAAACCCAGTCAGTTCGTGGGTTTTGGGTTGTTTGTGAGTTTTGGGTTATTTTTTCATGTTCTTCGATTCTATTCAACTCCCTGAAAGAATGGGTTTCGATTTTGCCGAATCATCATCGATTTTTCCGTGTCCTTCGATTCTGTATAAGTCTCTGCACGAATGGGTTCCGATTTCGTCGATCTGCATGAATGGGTTCCGATTTCGTCGATCTCCATCTATCCAAGCTCTCTCTCTCTCTCTCACTCTCTCTTTTCTGCCCATTGTATGGTTTTCATCTGCATCTGCAAGCTGATTTTGTCTTTGGAAGCAACTAATGAACATGAAAAATATTACTGAAGCTCTTTTGTCTTGGATGCAAAAGAAAGTTTTGATTCCTTTGTGTGTGTGGCTGGTTTTGATTGTTAACATTCTCGAATTTGTTTGTGTTTTCTTTTAGTTGTAGCTAGTTGTGAATGTCAAGCTTCACATGTGTTTGATGAAATGTTTGTGAGAAAATTTATTGCCTTTAGAAAGAGCTTTATTTATACAAAAAAAATAAATAAATAAATTCCTTTCATTTGTGTTACTACTGCTATTCACAACTAGCTACTGATAAATTTCCTTATCAAAAGAAAAATTTCCTTTCATTTGAAATAACTTGAAGCTAATGTTCTGTTTCTTATTTTCAGATGTAAGATTTTGGGCGGGATCAAGGAGAAGCAGAGCTACATGCTCTTTAGAGGGATTTTCTAGAAATTCAAAAGAATCCGGGTGTAAAGGATGATAAATGATGGGATTTGATTTGATTTTTAAGAACTACACGTTGTCATGTATTAGCCATTTTTCTGATTTGATTTGAGTTTTAATAAGAGAATGTGTTGTTTGAAGTTGCAAATTATTTTGTATGTGGACCACTGTGCTTGTGAAATTGGTTAAGAAAGGTTGTGTAGATGAGTCAAAGTTAGTTCTAGTACGATTTTTCCTTTGCTTTTCGGTTGAGTGCTGATTGGTCATGGGTCTTCTTTCTGCCATGGCCGAATGGGCTAGGTGGGGGGTTTCTTTTGCTCTCTGCTTCAGTTTTGCTTCACTCAATAGTTTTGAAGATTTTAATCCCTTCGATTTTCAGTGGTTGGTTGAGAATGGGTATATTTCTTGAAAACAATTCTTGGATATTTGGTCTTCGTTGGTTTCTCTGTTTTTGTCTAGTTTTTGATTTTTTGGTTTTACCACCAACAAGAAGAATGAAAATGAGATTTCTAGTTTTTGTTTTGGTAATTTTTTTTCCCTGGGTTTCTCTTTTCATTTTTTGATACTACTGCTTCTATTTTTGCTACTCATAGTTCTTAGTAATGAATTTTCTCACAAACATTTTCATCAAACACATGTGAAGCTTGACATTCACAACTAGCTACAACTAAAAGAAAACACAAACAAATTCGAGAATGTTAACAATCAAAACCAGCCACACACACAAAGGAATCAAAACTTTCTTTTGCATCCAAGACAAAAGAGAGTGAGAGAGAGAGAGAGAGCTTGGATAGATGGAGATCGACGAAATCGGAACCCATTCGTGCAGAGACTTATACAGAATCGAAGGACACGGAAAAATCGATGATGATTCGGCAAAATCGAAACCCATTCTTTCAGGGAGTTGAGTAGAATCGAAGAACATGAAAAAATAACCCAAAACTCACAAACAACCCAAAACCCACGAACTGACTGGTTTTTTTTTTTTTTTTTTTTTTCGCGAAATGAAAGAAGCGCTAACCAACAAAACAATGAAATCATCTATCTATACATACCTTCTCCAACTCACCGGGCGTCGCCGGTGGTGGCTGGGTGGCGTCTCCGGATTTTGAGTTGGTGCCGTGGGTGGCAGTCTGTTCGGTGGCGGTAGTGCTTGGTGATACTGATGGGAGAAGGCGGGAGGGAGAAGTGTGGGAGAGGAGGACGGGGAAAGGTTTTAGGGGGAAAAAATAAAAATTTTGAAACCCTATCACACTTTTACTCTTCAGGGCGTGATTTTATTTTATTTTTTATAAAAAAAAAAGCTGATAACCATGGTTCACTTAACCAGGACAGCTCAGCACCATGCGGATGGTTTGCTGATAAAATGCTTCTCCCAAGCATTACTCATTTTATTTAGACTGCAAGATACATGACAATGACATATCCAAGACCCTTAACTACAAAAAATTAAAAAAAAAAAAAAAAATTAGTACAGTGTGAAAGCCAGAAAGTTTTAGGCTTGACTCAAATGTATAAATTTGATGGTGGGCCACCACCTAATAATGCTCTTTTTTGTCACTAGGGTCAAACATTTTGAATAAGGTTCATACCAATGATATCATCTTATCACCATCAGTTTGCTGTAAATAAGAACCCTTCTAGAAATCATACTTACTAACTTAAAATAGTGGATATATCATTTCTGTGGCCACCCCAACAAGTCTCTATAGACTATAATCTTATCTTATCTTATCTCTTTTTAAATGTGTTGAAGTTTTGTGTCAAAACCACAAGCTTTTGGTTTTGGTGCTACTCTACAATATCTTTTGCTATTTGCAAGATTTTTTTTTTTAAACAAATCATCTTTCATTCAATTTCAACAAAATACTAGAGCACGAAACTCTACACAAAAAGAGCAAAATGCTTTTAGGAAACAATGTCAAAAATACAACTCGGGACTTCTTCTATCTATATTCGATCTGTGGGCTTATTTGTAGCGACTTTCGCTAGCCCATGTGCTGCTGAATTGCCCCCCTCTTGACGTGCCCCATTTTCCATCACTGAAAGTCACGTAGTAGCCCTTTAGTATCATTTACAATTTGGGTAAATGGCCATACCTGCTATTTGCTAGATTTACACACAATTGGTGTACAATACCTTTCGCATCTCAGTAATTAGTTAGTTCAATATATAAAAAAAGATTTTCATATATTTCATATTTAGTAGATATAGAAATATTTTCTATTACCAATTTTTTGTAATTAATTTTTGAGAAAATTTTATTTATCTATGTTAGAATATATAAAAAATATTATATTTTCCTTATATTCCATAATGATGCTAATATCAAATATTCTCTATTTATGTTAGAATATATGAAAAATAAAAAATATAATATATTTTTTATATATTCTAACATCTCTTCTAAATTGTATCATTTATAAAATTTTAGAATAAAGTATGCAAAACCGCATGTAACATGGCCCAAACCCTCTCACTTTAAGACTTAGAGCCTATTTGAAATTGCGTTTGAGAAATAGAGCTTTTAAGTCAAAAAAAACTTTTGAACAAAAGCTTTATTTTTAAGCTTTTATCAAAAATGCATTTTAGCAATTTTTAGGCTTTTTGGATCCTTAAAAAGCTCATAATTTTTTTTACTAAACGAGTAATTTTTTCTTCAAATGAGCTCTTTGAATGTTAAAAACACTTTTAAACTTTTCAAATGTAATCACAAACATGCTCTTAGCAGTCAAACATGATAATATATAAATAAATAAATAAAATTCTTACTTGAAAAATGAAAACAGTAGTCAAAGTCATAGAAAAAGAAAAGGACAAAGACAACTGGACCCACCACAGATTTTTGTTTCCCCAAACAGAAATCAGTTCCAACTTGGCAGTGTGGGGATCGTTTGCAGCAGACATTGACTGATTCACATACAGATTTTTTTATGCATCAGTGGTTCAGCAGCATCACGCCCGCAACACAACTAGAATAGGCTTTCTCCTTGATAAGCTCAGTCTCTTCTATAATTTTTTTTATTTATTTATTTTATTATTTTTCTCTATTCTACTGCAAATCGGTTTGGATTATGAATTTAGTTTGTCTTCTACACTTAAGGGCATATCTTGTAGGTTGAAAGGGTATGGATGTTAATTACGTGAGAGTAAAAAAAATAGAATCCCACGTTAAAAATATATAAGAAGTGTGAATGGTTAATATAGTATTGTTCGGCCTAAGCTCATGGGCTTAAGTTTTTGAGTTGTGTGGTGTATTAACATGCTATATTATGGGCTCACAAAAGAATTTGCCAAAACTTGTAATATATAGGGGCCAATCATATGAAAGTAGTATTATTCATTTATACCTCCTTTTTTTTTTTTTTTTTTTTTTTTTTAAAAAAAAAAACAAATTTGTGGTGATATTTTTGAAAATTTTGTTAAATTCTAACATACGCTTAAATCTTTGAAAATTTTTATTTTTATTTTTCAAAAAAAGAAAAGGGAGATATTTTAGTAATTTTGACATCCTTTAGTTAAGATTTAGCCAAAAAACTTAATGGAGTGATCACATTGAAAAAATTAAAAGTTCACTAAACATTTATAAAGTGACACAAATTTCCTTCAACCTATTCTAAAAAAATAAAAAAAATAAAAACGTGAGAAATGATACTTGATACTTATTAAAGTAGGTTGGAGGGAATTTGAGTTTGTAAGAAATTTATGTCCTTTATAAAATTGGGAGAGATGCACCATCTCTCCTAAAAATAAAATATATTAGAAATATTAACATAAGGTGAACAAACTAATATAAATTTTCTACAAAATGAGTTATAAGATTTTCTTCAACCCAGTTTCTAAAAGTGTTATATGTCCTTTGAGTATGTGACGAACAAATTTTTTGTTTTATTATTAATGCTATTAAAAAAGAATGTAAGAAGTATATGTTAGGGTAAAGTCCACTTAACCCATTCAAACTACTATCTAAATGACAATTTACCCCCCAAATTATCAATTGCGACAATTTACCTCCAAAACTACCAAAACAATGATAACATACTCCAAATTTTAACAAAATGACAAAATTATCCTTACTAAAATAAAAACAAAAATACTAAAATTTATTTATTTTTTTTCAAAAATTTAAGGGTATTTTTATCTTATTGAAAATTCTATAGGGGTAATTTCATCATTTTGCTAGCATTGGGGGATACATTGTCATTGTTTTGGTAGTTTAGAGGGTAAATTATCATAATTGATAGTTTGGGAGGGAGTAAATTGTCATTGGGGTAGTAGTTTGAGGGGATTACGTAGACTTTACCCTATATGTTATTAAAAAATATGTATTTATTTTTTGCATGTTAATACAAGGGGAGAAAAAGAAGGAAGGAGAATTTGATTTACTGACTTCTAGCTGCTTCACCATGAGTGTATTTTTTACATGTTAAAAGACACTTTTAAAAACTATATTGAAATAAATTCCCTACTTGATAGCTTGGAATAGGGGTGTCAAAAATAACCGGGAAACCGGAACCGGGACCGGAAAACCGGGAAACCGGGAAACCGGAAACCGGAAAACCGGGACCCGGTTCCGGTCCCGGTTTTTGGCACCCGGTCAAAACCGGGAAAACCGGAACCGGGTATTAAATAATATATATATATATATATATATATATATATATATATATATATATTTAATTCTTTTACTCTTAGTATTACGCAATACTCAGTTTATATATAAAACAATACTTTTTATTGTTTTAATGTTTTATTTATGTATCTAATTTAAAATTATGTTTAGGGTATTTTAAAAAATTTGAATTTTTATTTTTAAGGCTCATATAGGCAAAAACATTGATTATTTAGGATTTTTATGCTTTTTTAGGTTTATTTTTTAATTATTTGAAACAATCACAATAAAGCCTCTTTAATTTAGACAAAAAGATTAATAGTTTCTTTTTTAAATGAGCTAACTTATGAAAAAAATAATGGGCTTATTTTAGGCCCAATACCTAAAATAAGCCCCAAACACTAATTATTTTCAAAAACCGGGTACCGGACCGGGTAAAACCGGAACCGGCCGGGAACCGGGACCCCGGTTAACCGGGGTCCCGGTTCCGGTTCCGGTTCCGGTTTCCCAAAACCAAGAACCGGGGTACCCCGGTTCCGGTTCCGGTTTTGGCCAAAAACCGGGAAACCGGACCGGGTTGACACCCCTAGCTTGGAAGCACTTTTATTTTAACTAACCTCATATGCAGTTAACTATCTTTATTACTATCTAATTTTCATAGTACGGATGTTCTTTTTCCTTTTCCATTTCTTTTTTATTCAGTTCCCACTGCAAAAATAATTCTAATCCGCACGGATTTTATTTCTGAGTTCACTCTGTATTAATTTTTTTTTTCTTCCAAATAAAGATTGTAAGATACATGACAATGACATATCCAAGAACATTAACTATAAAAGAAAAATAAATAAATAAAAAAATTTATTTATTTATTTTTGTGACATGTCCATACATGAAAAGAGAGAAGGAATTCAAACTAGTGACCTCCGCTATGTTAGGCGTGATTCACAACCAATTAAATTACCCCGTGAAGTCAAAAGAAAATTGAGTAAAGTGTGAAAGCAAGAAAGCTTTAGGCTTGACTCAAATGTATAATTTTGATGGTGGGCCACCACTTAATAATGCTATTTTTTGTCACTAGCTTCAAACGTTTTGAATAAGGTTCATACCTAGCTATGATATCATTGTATCACGATCAGTTTGATGTAAATAAGAACCCTTCTAGAAATCATACTCACTAACTTAAAATATTGGATATATCATTTATGTGGCCACTCCAACAAGTCTCTATAATCTTATCTCATCTCTTTTTAAATGTGTTGATAGTCTCAGAAGGGTCGTGCACTGATGAAAAAATATTTTGAACAGCGCGTTCAGCTATTACAATATCGTTAATAACACAGTGACTTCATTTATAAATGAGAGTGTATTCTTTGTTAGCATATGAACTGCTCTGTTTGCCCCCCTTCTTATATGATATACTCCTCATCGTTGAATTAGAATTCAACATAATACATGCATTGCAGAGGAAAATAGTGAAGAAATTCGTAGGTCTAACTCAATTCTATTCCAAAAGCTTAAGCTTTTGGAATAGAATTGTGTTCAACTATGTATATTAATGTACTCTTGATAAAAACTCTATAACCGCTTTATTTCCCAACAAATGATATCAGAACCATGATTACCTTCCTGGGACAGGTATTTGGGCGCGTTGGGTTTAGAGTTGCGTCTGCATCCGCAACTCTTGACGCAAAATACTCTTAGAAATGTAAGAAGAGTCACAAGTGAGGGGAAGTTGGGTCAATGTAAAGAGACTCACAAGTGATACGAAGATTATTGTGAATATACTTATGAGTATTGAGTCCCACATTGAGAAAATATAAAAGAAAATAGTACTTAATATACTTAAGTGGACCTTAACCCATTAGCTTAGGCTTTTGGGATAGAGTTGTGTTCAACTATGTATATTAGTGTACTCTTGGTAAAAACTCTATAACTGCTTTATCTCCCAACATAAATAAGGTCTTGTTTACAAGCAATGTGAGATTATTTCTCATCACCCTTCCTCACGTGCGCCCGATGAAACTACCCCTTAAACACCACACCATGTCACCATTGTATCTTACCTTCATTCTTATACATAGATAATTTGAACAAATTAATGAGCCATTGAATTAGTGTTAATTTGTTAAAAAAATTAAATGATAGAAATTTCATCCAAACCAGTTTGAAGGAAATTTTCTCCGACCAACTTCAATAAGTGTCAAGTGTCATATCTCACTTTTTTTTTTAATATTCTTAATAGCTATTTATTGTTATTATATTAACCTTGGAACCCAAATATTAATTTTTGATGTCCCTTGCTCTTAAGGCGTTTTCTTCCTCTTCCTCTTCCTCCCTTTTCGCCCTTTTTTTTTTTTTTTTTTTTTTTTTTTTGATTTTAGGGTTTTTTGGAGGCCGATCTTCCGCCCTTCTCCATCCGCCGCTCCTGTTGCTAGGTCGGGTTTGGCTCCAATTCGTGTCCTGCCTGATCGACTGCCTATCGCTTGGTCCACCTCAATGCATACTCCACCACCTCGCTACACAGATCTGCTTGTGCTCATCATACCTTTTGCACTAGATCCGTCTCTCCGGATGTAGTTTGATTTCGATTCTCTCCAGCTGTTTTTTATTTATTTTAATTTCGTTTCTGGTTGTTTTATTTCCTTTCCTTTATGTCTATCTTTTGCCGTGTATTTTGATGTGTTGTTTTTGTTGCCTTGCTGTTTGTCATACTTTGTGGGTGATGCTCTTGAAGGATTCACTCAAACTCCCCCCCCTCCCCCCAGTTTGTTTTGTGTGCGACGCCAATCTCCTTTGCACATGCTCTGCCACCCATTGTCCGCGGTCGGGTCTTTCCTCGTGTCCCCCCCCCCCGATAAGCTCCAATGCCACCTTTCGCGTCGATTTTCGGCTAGTACATGATCGGCTTCCTTCCGGTTGCCGTTTCCCGCTTAGTGTGCTTCTCCGGTTTTTTCCCTGTTCTATTGGTTTCCATTTGTCGTTTGTCCAATTTTTTCTATTCTGTTTGTATTTCCGCTGTTATTTCCTATATTTTTGCTTGTAATAAGGCTCTTTTTTCCCTCTCGATCTGCATGCGTGATGCCTTCTAGGTTATTTGCTATGGTCTAAACTTTGGGTTGTGGATGTGAACGTTATCCTGGCTTTCGGGTCGAGGAGGAATAGCTTCGGTTAGGGGTTTGTCTACTCTTAGTTCCGAAGAATAAGCACTACCTATATATTAGTTTGAGTCTGTTCGGCATATATCTGTTTTTTAATATGTAGCTTAGTCATGAGTTAGTAGATTGGTTTTGGGTCTGAAATGTAATATGTCATATTTGACACTTTTAACCTTGTAACTTTGACTACATTTATTTGTAAGAGTTTTATACTCATGATGATTTTTATGAGTGAGACTGATAAAGATACTCTTTCAAAGATTAAATTTTGAGAAACCTAAAGATATTAAATGTTACTAGTCATGTATTAAATTTATGTCCAAAAATAAATAAATCAAATTTAACTCAACTCGACTGGATTCGATTACGTTGTATTCATCACTTATCCATCAGCGATGAATACGATCATCACTCCTTCGGTCCTTCCACGCTTTGACGTGAGAGGTAATAAGTAATTTCTAGCCACTTTAGAGGGACCAGAAAAATCCCATCATAAATATAAAGCACCCACCTAGATATTCTCTCATTCAATAGAGATTCACTTTCATAGTCCCCAAGATTCCAACTCCATAATCCATTTTCTCGGAAAACAGAGAGAGAGAGAAAAAAAGATGCCTCAAAATGGGAGGGAGGACAACGGTTACGACCCGGAAGATGATCGAAGTGTTAACCACGACAACGGGAAGCTCAAAGAATTGGGAGAGTTGTCGGTGGAGAGGCTGTTCGAGAACCAAGAGGTGCCGTCGTGGAGGAAGCAGCTGACGGTGAGAGCCTTCGTGGTAAGCTTCGTGCTGAGCATACTGTTCAGCTTTATAGTGATGAAGCTCAACCTCACCAGCGGTATCATTCCTTCCCTCAACGTCTCCGCCGGTCTACTGGGGTTCTTCTTCGTCCAGACGTGGACCAAATTGCTTCGGAAGTCCGGCTTGTTGAAGCAGCCCTTCACCAGGCAGGAAAACACCGTCATCCAAACCTGTGTTGTCGCTTCCTCCGGCATCGCCTTCAGTGGTATGCCTGCCCTTCACTCATCTCTCTCCACTTAATTTTTCTGAATTTCAATCAATCACCCTCAAAAAATCTCAGTTTCAATATATTCTACTTTAAAGATTTAAGATTTAATCTCAAATCTTAGTGAGTTTTTTAAAGTTGAATATACTAAATTAAAAGTTTTTCAATTATGAGATTAAGTAAAGTTTTGGGAAAATTATAATTTACCCCCAAACTCGTCAGCTTTTTTTCAATTCAAACACCAAAGTTCAAGTTTTGCAATCAATCTTTTCAAAGTTCTAAATTTTTGTAATTTGATCAATTGTATCAAAAACTTTTCATATTGCCCATAATTTTTATTTTTTTATTTTTTATAATTTTTTTTAACAAAAAAAGATTCACTATGGCTACTTTGGCTATCTGGCCATTTTTACATCCCCAAATTTGTTTTTATTTTGTTTTATTTTTTTCTTCATAAAAAATAAATAAAATAATATAATAATTAGGTGCAATATGGAAAGTTTGAGATAATATTGGCCGAATTAAAAAAATTGAAATTTTGTGGGAGTGAATTGCAAAAATTAAAATTTTGGTGTTCGACTTTAAAAACGCTGACAATTTTAGAAGGTAAATTGTAATTTTTCCTAAAGTTTTTATTTATTTAATTAACTTTATTTAAAGGATTTATTTAAATGAGATACTCCATTGATTAAGATTATGTTCTTCTTTAAAATATATGCTTGCGTGAGTCGAATATTTACTCTGCAAGTGAAGTTCCAAAGAGTCAAATACCATTATCTAAATTGTAGTCAAGAGTTGTGCTTCTTAAGTAAACCGACTGTGCACGTCAATTTTTGCTGTGGCTAAAAGAATAAGTCAACTTTTTTTTTTTTTTTTTCTTTTGGTGGTCTCATAAGTCAAACTGTTTTGCTTGTCCTGTTACGGACGGCATTGGACCAATTTTGTTTTGTCCCTTTGATTGTAATAAAAGTGTGGTTTGACAAACAAGTGATGGTTGGAAAAATTTGGATTTGATATTAAGGGGTTTCAAAAAATCATGAGGGAATATTCATACAGTATGTCTATTTAGTTGAGTGTAATATGATCAAAATTAAATATTGTTTTTATTTTTTTATAAGTACTGAGTTTCACTGTTTTTTTTTTGTTTTTTTGTTTTTTTGTTTTTGTTTTGGATAAGTAGTACTGAGTGTCACTGTTAAGCCATCAAGTTTGACCTTTCGTCCTCTTTCTTTTGTTTTGATTGTCCGGGGCCAAAAAAAAAAGAAAAAGAAAGTTAAATCTTAGTGAACAATATGCATGTGCTGCAGAGATGCCTTAAACAAGTGGCATGAAATAAAATCTTAGTGAACAATATTCATGTGCTGCCGAGATGCCATAAACAATTGGCATGAAAGTCAATCATCATGTGATCTCCATGATTTATGGGGTTTTATCTTACTTTATTGCTCTTCATAGGATGAGGCATGGGATTCTGGAATGGGCACATGCACCCATAATCTCAGCACCATACCACCACCACTCAGTCCAAAAAATTTGAATAATCTGTAACAAAGAAGAAAGAACCCTCCTCATTTATTAAAAAAAAAAAAAAAATTAGTGGAACGTTGAAAAACATGCTTGGTTTCTATCCACACATGACATATCCTTGCAGGCTTCTTGTCCACAGTCGTTTTTGGTCCTCATCTTGGTTACCCATTTTATCTTTTGAAGTTTGACACGTATTAAGAAGCTAGTTGCTGCACACAAACATTCCATAAATATCCTACAAATTAAGTTGATCAATTTTGTAGGATATTTGTGGAATGTTTGTATGGTAGGTAGCATTACTCTAAGCACAGACATCTTGCTTTCTATAGTTGAGGAGCTGTGTGAGAAACATATATCACTCCTTCATGATAATTAATGCCCAGAGGGCCAGAACAAATGCTTGCTCGATTTCTCTTGCCATCAGCCAAATTATAATTCCTTCCCCCCCACCCCCCTGCATTTTACATTTCCCCACATGAAGATGTTCTTTTTATGTCTAGAAATGAAAAAGTTTCCTGTATTCAGAAATTTATTTGTATCCTAAATGGATAGCCTGAAATTTAGAGCTCAAGTGAAAGTGAGGGTGTAAATGAGGCTGTCAATCAAATTACATCATTGGGATGTTTCAGATTGGTTGAATTTGGAAAATTGAAAATTAATGCCTTTATTAAATTCCTACTTTCCCATGCAAGTATTGACCACATTGAGCTTCTTCTTGCATCTGGCAGACATTCTGCATTAAGGAGTAAACGTCTACTACTTGGGCCAAAACCAAGCTCGATCAGTTGTTTTTCTGTGGCGATTGGTGGCCACTTTTTCTATCATTTCCATAGAGTGCTCTGACCTTATGTTCATAACCCATCTCCATTTTGTATAACAACTTGGTACAAGTCCTAGTATTTTGAAGTTAGGCATCAATAACCTGTTTGATTTGTGACGAGTCATTATATGTATACACACATGCTTACGCAACACCCTGTGATAATTCCTTCTATTTTTCTTGTTAAAAAATATGTTAGTTTGTCGAAAAATCTGAAAACCAAGATGAAGTAGATATTTTAACAGTGTTGCACAAAGGCGCAATTTTTGTTGAGTATGTCATGTTTCTAATTGTTGGGTAGATAAAAGCTTAGGAAGTTTTTACTTAAGAGTGCATAAATATACATATTTGAACACCACTCTAGTCCAAAAGCCTAAGCTAATGGGTTTAGGTCAACTTAGGTATATTAACTACTATTTTTATTTATACTTTATCAATATGGAACTCAACACTCACAAGTGCACTCACAACAATTTCCTCCTCATTTGTGAGTTTCTTCCACATTGATCAAACTCTTTTTTGCTCGAGTTTTTTTACATTTTCAAGAGTTTCCAGCATCAAGAGTTGCCCCGATGACCACAAAGTGCAACTCCCAAACCAGATGTGTCTAAACACTCGTCTTAGGAAGCTAACCATGGTTTTGATACTACTTGTTGGGGAGATGAATGGTTATGGAGTTTTTATTTAGAGTACATTAATATAAATATTTAAAAACCATTCTAGCACAAAATCCTAAGCTAATGGGTCTAGGTCAACTTAAGTATATTAACTACTATTTTTCTTTATACTTTTTCAATATGAGATTCAATACTCACAAGTGTACTCACAACATTAACTGTGTTTTATGATAAATCTGGTCCAAACTATTATGCCTACTGAGAAATATTTATTTTCTTGCAATCTAGAAAAATATGTTTTTCTCAAACTCATGACTTTTATTGGTAGACTGAAAATTCCTTCTTTTAATTGATTTCTATTAACAGGAGGTTTTGGAAGTTATCTGTTTGGAATGAGTGAACGGATTGCCAAACAATCAGCAGAGACTCATGATTTCAAAAACCCGTCATTAGTATGGATAATCGGCTTTCTCTTTGTTGTCAGCTTTCTTGGACTCTTCTCGGTGGTGCCTCTCCGAAAGGTATATATCATATTTCTCATGTTCAGTCAATTCACATTGCTCTGAGGATAAAAGTTAAAGAAAAGAATAAGTTCATTGAACACAAGAAAACCTGGCCTTAGTGCTCTATTTCTCCAATGATGTGTTTCATGTTTGGTGTCAGATTATGATCATAGACTTCAGACTAACATATCCAAGTGGTACTGCAACTGCTCATCTTATCAACAGCTTCCACACTCCTCAGGGAGCCAAACTAGCAAAGTAACGTATCTGACACGTAATGGTTTCTAGCTACATGCGACCATATGAAAATTTAAAATATCTTTCTTTTCTATTCTACTTGTCCAGGAAACAAGTGAGAGAGTTGGGCAAGTTTTTCAGCTTCAGCTTTTTATGGGGTTTCTTCCAATGGTTCTATACTGCTGGAGACAATTGTGGATTTGCAAGCTTCCCTTCATTAGGGCTCAAAGCATTTGAATACAAGTACATATATAATTATCCTTCAGTTTGCTCTTAATAAAATTTGAGTTTACTTTATGCAAAGAAGAATTTTCATTTGGTAAAAATTTTGCTTCACCTAAGCCTTGTTCTCATTTATTGATGTTGAGGCTAATGCGAAATCTTGATTGTTCTGCAGATTCTATTTTGATTTTTCAGCAACATACGTTGGAGTTGGAATGATTTGTCCCTATATCATAAATATATCGGTGCTGGTTGGAGGGATTCTTTCTTGGGGTCTGATGTGGCCTCTCATAGAAAAAAGAAAGGGTGACTGGTATTCTGCAGACCTGTTAAAAACCAGTCTGCATGGTCTGCAAGGTTACAAGGTAAGTTCCCACTAACAGAGACTGCCATACAGCACCTATATTTTCATCCATCAAGAAGGCTTTTCTGTTTGTTGAAAACTTCATTTATATTCTTTATTCAGGTATTTATCGCCATAGCCATGATCCTAGGTGATGGTCTATACAACTTCCTCAAGGTTCTAAGTCGAACCATCATAGGTTTGTCTCATCAGTTTCAGCAAAAAGATGTGGGCTCTGATCTCCCCACTGCAGACCATTCTTCTCATGTGAGCTCTCAGGTCTCATATGACGACCAGCGCCGGACCCAACTCTTTCTAAAAGATCAAATTCCAGCATGGTTTGCCATTGGAGGTTATGTTGCTATTGCTGTCATCTCTACCGCCATTCTTCCACATATTTTTCACCAGCTCAAATGGTATTACATATTGGTCATCTACATATTTGCACCCACATTGGCTTTCTGCAATGCATATGGTTGTGGGCTCACTGATTGGTCCCTAGCGTCCACTTATGGAAAGCTGGCCATCTTTATCATTGGAGCATGGGCCGGTGCTACTCATGGTGGAGTTCTTGCTGGCCTAGCAGCTTGTGGGGTTATGATGAACATTGTCGCAACAGCCTCTGACCTAATGCAGGATTTTAAGACTGGCTACTTAACGCTAGCTTCACCCCGTTCCATGTTTGTGAGCCAACTAATTGGCACGGCAATGGGTTGTGTAATTGCCCCTTGTGTCTTTTGGCTCTTTTACAAGGCCTTTGATGATCTTGGGCAACCTGAAAGTCAATATCCTGCCCCTTATGCTGTTGTGTACCGTAACATGGCTTTGCTGGGGGTAGAGGGCTTCTCAAGTCTACCAAAGAATTGCCTTCGACTTTGTTATGGGTTTTTTGCAGCAGCCATTCTGATAAATTTGATTAGAGATTTAGTGGATAAGAGGTGGGGACGATTCATTCCAATTCCAATGGCAATGGCAATACCTTTCTATATAGGATCATATTTCGCCATTGATATGTGTGTTGGAAGCTTAATATTGTTCGTGTGGCAGAAAATAAACAAGGCCAAGGCAGATGCTTTTGGGCCTGCAGTAGCTTCTGGTTTGATATGTGGGGATGGGATATGGACTTTGCCTGCTTCTATCCTTGCTCTGGCTGGGGTTAAGCCACCAATCTGCATGAAATTTTTGTCAAAAGGGACAAATATTAGGGTGGATAAATTTCTAACACCACAGGGCTAAGTTTTACCATGTGATAAATGAATGTGATGTCTTAAGTCCATTCAAAGACTAGTAAATATCCCTGTAAAGACCCCCCCACTTTTTTTTTTTTTTTTTCCTTTGTTTGTGCAGTGGACAAAGTTTATGTGGTGTCTGTATTGGACTATAATATCATTATGGTGAATGTTTTGCTTTCCCTATGCTTGCTCTCTTTGAATGATTGCATAACTTCTTGTCTTGTTGCCCATATCTTTCTCTGATATGGCACCATGAGTTCTCAGTTAAGATTGCAGACCCAGCTACATGCTTGGATGTTATAAAGGCATGGCTTTGACTATATCTATATGTATTGTTATATACGGTCATTACTCCTTGGGGTCAGAATGAAGAAAGCCAAACAATCCTTTTCACCCCAACCATAAAAGTTATTTCAAGGAATTCCTCAGGTACACTAGCCTTGGGTCTTTCTATGGAACCCACTGAGCTGAAAGACACTAGGCATACATAAAAAAGTTGTTTGTCTCCAGCTCACTTGATCAGAGATGGAAAGATACTTGCAAGAAATCAAATTATGGAGAACAATACCACCTAAAACATGTATATCTTATAAAAGTTGAAGTCGAAGAGCATATCTAGCGGTCGTAGTCAAACAACTCTTTATTTTAGGTAGTACTTTTTCTATACCCTTTTTAACAGATTCTTTATTCTGTACTTTAGTTGTTATTAAATATTATTTCTCATTTTTTTTTATTATATTCTTACTAACACTCGATCAAAGGAAAAATATTGAAATTCTACATTGGTGGGGTCACCTACAGTAGATTTCTCATTCTTTTTCCTACACCATACGAGTGTTGCACCAGTTGAAAATTCATTAAAATTATCAATGAAAAAAAACAACAAAGTAACAAAAAACAAAGCCATACGTGTGATCAAATGAAGTATCATAAAAAAACGAAGCAACAAAAGAACAACCATTCAGCATACAATAATGCAATTCACGAAAGCAATAAAAAATGGAAACCAAATGGAAATATCAAATATCTCAAAAAAAAAAAAAAAAAAAACTGAAATAAGTCTAATAATTCTTAAGATTGATCATGCAATTGCCACAAGTTCTCGATAAGGTTGGATTGCAACTGAGGATGAATTTGACTATCTCTAATGCTCATAACCTTTGAATGAACTCAAAAAGTCTAGGGGTATGCTCGTGAGAAATTTGTACACGGGGAGTTTTATCGATTTGTTCATATTCAAAGGCATTAGCAATGTTAATATTTTCTTTTCTTCAATAATCATGTTACGCATTATCGTAAACACTTTCATATTGTAAATAACTGTTTCATAGCTCCAACCACTTGCAAGTTCTATGAACGATTGCTAATTGTGCTTAAAACACTTCAGATGCATGTTCCACGTCCTTTCTTGTTGACTCTCTTGGACTGCAATAAATTGTTTGGCATTTTTCCCTTGTGGATGTATACAATCTACAGATAAAAATACCATTACTCGTAATCTAAAGAAGAAAAAAAAATTGGTGCTCGTTTGTCACTAGCTTTAAAACATTTGTCATTATTAACTTAAACATCAAAGTGCACTCCCACATTGAAAACAAATATACGATCTTATCTTATATCATATCGAGGTATTTATTGTCTAGACCATAAAATAATTTACCTCTTCTCCACTTCAAGTTAAAAGGGGTGAATCCTATTCCACGACTTTTACTGTTTTACATCACTCCTTCACGCTTTGAAATGATCGGTAATTAGTAATTTCCAAACCACTTTCGGCGGGAAAGGAAAAGTCCCAATATAAAAAATACCCCCAAGAAAATGTTCTCAATTCTCATGCGTATTTTCATATATACTACCCACTCCCCATGAGTCCCCCTCCATAATCCATATTCTTGGAAAACAGAGTGAACAAAAAAAAAAAAAAAAAAAAAAAAGAACCAAAATGGGAGGGATCAGGAAAAGGTGGACAACGGTTATGATCCGGAAGATGATCGAATGTCGGTGGAGAGGCTGTTCGAGAACCAACAGGTGCCGTCGTGAAGGAAGCAGCTGACGGTGAGAGCCTTGGTGGTGAGCTTTGTGCTGAGCATACTCTTCAGCTTCATAGTGATGAAGCTCAACCTCTCCACCGGTATCATTCCTTCCCTCAACGTCTCTGCTGGTCTCTTGGGCTTCTTCTTCGTCAAGTTTCTTCGGCAGTTTGGCTTGTTGAAGCAGCCTTTCACCAGGCAGGAAAACAGTGTCATCCAAACATGTGTCGTCGCCTCCTCCGACATTGCCTTCAGCGGTTTGCCGCCTCTGTCTCTCTATTAATCAGTATATATATATATATATATATATATATATATATATATATATATATATATATATATATATAAAAGTAATTGGATACTCTTCTTTTGTAAGCTGGACTAAAACCACCTACCACGTCGAATATAGGATCGAAAGGTTTATGGACTAATGTCTTTGTTTGGAGTATTTATTTTCTTGCAATCTAGAAATAATATGTTATACTGAAAATTCCTTTTTTTTTTTAATTGATTTCTATGAACAGGAGGTTTTGGAAGTTATCTGTTGGAATGAGTGAACGCATTGCCAAACTATCAACAAATACTCATGATTTCAAAAACCCGTCATTAGTATGGATTATCGGCTTTCTCTTTGTTGTCACTTTTCTTGGACTCTTCTCGGTGGTGCCTCTCCGAAAGGTATATAGCATTTGAGAAATCTTGGGCATTTATTAGATTTAAGAATTTTTTTTTTTTTTTTTTAAAAGGAAAAAAATAAGTTTATAGAACACAAGGAAATTAAATTAATCAAATTATCGTGGTCATAGTGCTCTTTTTCTCCAATGATGTGTTTGATGTTTGGTGTCAGATTATGGTCATAGACTTCAGACAAATTATCGTGGTCATAGTGCTCTTTTTCTCCAACGATGTGTTTGATGTTTGGTGTCAGATTATGGTCATAGACTTCAGACTCACGTATCCAAGTGGTACTGCAACTGCTCATCTTATCAACAGCTTCCACACTCCTCAAGGAGCCAAACTAGCAAAGTAACGTATCTAACACTTAATGGTTTCTAGTGCCACCCCACCCCCCCCCAAAAAAAAAAAAAAAAAGAGGAAGAAGAAGAATGGTTTGTGGTTAAATGCTACCAAATGAAAATTTAGAATATCTTTAATTCTTTCCTATTCTACTTTTCCAGGAAACAAGTGAGAGAGTTGGGCAAGTTTTTCAGCTTCAGCTTTTTATGGGGTTTCTTCCAATGGTTCTATACTGCTGAAAACGGTTGTGGATTTGCACATTTCCCTTCATTAGGGCTCAAAGCATATAAATACAAGTACATATATAATTATCCTTCACTTTCCTCTTCATAAAATTTCAGTTTACTTTATGCAAAGAAGAATTTGCATTTGATAAAATTTTTGCTTCAACTAAGTCTTGTTCTCATTTATTGATGTTGTGCCTGTCAATATAAAACAAAACTCCAAACACACCTAGAAGAGGGGTTGAATAGGTATTTACCAATTAACACGGAACTTAAAAATTAACAGCCATAATCAAATCAATCACCCAGTAAATTAAAGAATAAAAATTATACACCGCACAATATCAATAACTACACAATCAACACTAGGATTTTGGTGATGAAATAGAAACCTTTTGAAGAACTCTTAAAAAATAAAACCACTCCGATGCAGCCAAACCCAAAAAATTAATCTACTATAAAATAATAAGGATTACAAGAAGTTTACACTTATAAAACCTTTGAAGTTGACACTGTCTTGCATAAGACAAGTGACCTACTTAACTTCTATTGTTGTAGCCCTCCTCAGAATGTCTGGAACAATTCTTCTACTTGATCTTTTTTACTGAAACTCTGATATGCTTCAATTGTTATTGATAAACGGCTGTGGTTTACAATAAAGGCTCTGAAATAAAAATAATTGAAAGCATAAAAACATAAGTTTTCTCTCTTAGACATGAAGGAATAACCTCTTTTTTCTCTAAAAATATTTCCTCAAATCCTTACAAAATTGAGGCTCCAAAGACCTTAAATAGACTTGAAAAAGTAGCCCAAATTAAATCACAGTGTCGGTTCCCAATTTCCGTCAATTTGGACAAGATTTTCCGTCTTCTTTTTAGGTCCTGTTTCAACCGAGAAAATGTTGGAATTGGAAAATTTTCATTAAATAAAAATTGCATCATTTTGAGTTAGCTTTTCAACGACGCCAAGTTTGCTTCAAAATCATAGCTTGGAATTAAAAGTTATGATCATTTTAGTCCGGTAAGGTTAATGTTGACAACATACACAAACTTGAATAATTATGTCTTGGATTAACTTTTTTACCAACTTAACCTTAGACATAAAAACTTACACCAAACATATTTTGACACTGAATTTTCCAAATCTTGATTGTTCTGCAGATTTTACTTTGATTTCTCAGCAACATATGTAGGAGTTGGAATGATTTGTCCCTATATCGTAAATATATCAGTGCTGGTTGGAGGGATTCTTTCTTGGGGTCTAATGTGGCCTCTCATAGAAAAAAGAAAGGGTGACTGGTATTCTGCAGACCTGCCAGAAACCAGTCTATATGGTCTTCAAGGTTACAGGGTAAGTTCCCTCTAATAGAGACAGCCATATATACCACACCTAGCTATATTTTCATCTAGAAGCAGTGCTACACATTCATAGTTAATTTGTCCATTTCTTGTCAATCTATTTTATAAATCTACCATTGAATATGTGGGATCTTCATATGGTCCCACAGACTCAATGGTGCACTTGCCCATATCGTGTACAGAGATGGACAAGATATGAGCAAGAGATGAAACTAAACATTTATAATTTTCATCTATCAAGAAGGCTTTTCTGTTTGTTGAAAACTTTAATTTATATCCTTTATGTAGGTATTTATAGCCATAGCCATGATCCTAGGTGATGGTCTATATAACATCCTCAAGGTTCTAAGTCAAACCATCATAGGTTTGTCTCATCAGTTTCAGAAAAAACATGTGAGCTCTGATCTCCCCACTGCAGACCATTCTTCTCATGTGAGCTTTCAGGTCTCATATGATGACAAGCGCCGAACCCAAATCTTTCTCAAAGATCAAATTTCAGCATGGTTTTCTGTTGTGACAAATGCAAATCCAAGATCACCAAAGAGGTAGAAAAGTGCAGAATAGAAAAATAAACACAACCACACAAGACACCAAGATTTAAGTGGTTCGGCTTAACAAGCTTACATCCACTGGCGGGGACGATCCAGGAGAAATTCACTAACAAAAAGTGGAGTACAAAGAGTAGTACAAACAAAACCACTCAAACCCAAAAGCCCCAGTACACCCCAATTTCACTCAAAAGAGAATTAGATACAAAAGAGAAAAATATTCTCTAAAATTCTCTAAGCATTTCAGCACTCCAAATGTGAGATCAAATTGAAGAAAAATGGTGCATCTTCTTCTCCCTACAGCACAAGCCTTTCTCTCTCTCTCTCGGCAATTTTTTCTTTTTTTCTTCTTTCTCTCTTTTTCTTGCTAAAGTTGCTGCTTTCCTCTTGTTGACCGAATGGTTTCAAATAAAACAACAAAGCCTTTTCACAAAGCTTCTAGAAGAAGCTCAATCAATGGAGAGAAAGAGAGACGTGTGGGAGAGAAAAAAAAAAACAAGACAGAGTATGGGATGCCATACTGCTGTGGGGCCCACGGTAAGACTTGTGAAAACAAGTCACAAAATCTGACAAATCTCCACCTTGACTTGAATTTCATCAAGTCTTCAACACAAATATCCTCAAGACGTCTCCTCCAACACCCCTAAGGGTAATTACAAACTGCAAACACCAATCAAGCCCAAGCAATGCTTGAACTTGAGGATCGGAAGTGGCTTCGTCAACATGTCCGCTGGATTTTCCGCCGTAGCAATTTTCTTCTCTATGATATCATCTTGTATCACGACCTCCCGAAGAAAATGATATCTGACATCAATGTGTTTGGTCCTCTCATGATACATTTGATTTTTGGTCAAATGTATTGCGCTCTGGCTATCACAAAATATAACAGTCTCATCCTGTTGCAAACCCAGATCACTAACCAAACCTCTGAGCCAAATAGCTTCTTTCACTGCCTCTGCTGCAGCCATATACTCTGCCTCCGTAGTGGACAAAGCAACCATCGACTGTAAAGTCGCTTTCCAACTAATGGCACACCCCGAGAGAGTGAAAACAAAACCTGTCAGAGATCTTCTTTTATCCAAATCACCAGCATAATCTGAATCAACATAACCAGTAACACTGGAACTGATACCACTGCCTCTTTCATAGACTAAACCAACATCTGTAGTGCCCCGTAAATAACGGAGTATCCATTTCACTGCCTGCCAGTGGACCTTGCCCAGATTCACCATGTAGCGACTAACAACACTGACTGCCTGTGAAATATCTAGACGAGTGCACACCATAGCATACATGATGCTTCTAACTGCATTGGAGTAAGGAACATGTGACATGAACTGCTCCTCTTCCTCACTCTGTGGCGCTGACGCTGCTGAGAGTCTGAAATGAGCTGCAAGTGGAGTACTCACTGATTTAGAATTATGCATATCAAAGCGTTCAAGTACTTTCTCAATGTACTTTTTCTGTGACAAGTACAACTTTCCCGCTTTTCTATCCCTGTGAATCTCCATACCAAGGATTTTCTTCGCAACACCCAAATCCTTCATTTCAAACTCATCACTCAACATATATTTCAATCTCTTAATCTCCAACATACTTTTAGCAGCAATAAGCATGTCATCCACATAGAGTAACAAATAAACAAAAGAACCATCTGACAATTGCCTGTAATACACACAGCTGTCATAGCTACTTCTTGTGTAACCATGTCCGATCATAAAGCTGTCAAAGCACTTGTACCACTATCTTGGAGATTGTTTTAAACCATACAACGACCTCTTCAACTGACAAACATGATCTTCTTTACCTTCAACAATGAACCCTTCTGGTTGATGCATGTAAATGGTTTCCTCAAGCTCACCATGCAGAAATGCAGTTTTCACATCAAGTTGCTCAAGTTCCAAATCATTTAGAGCAACCATGGCAAGCAAAACACGAATAGAACTATGTCTCACAATAGGAGAGAAAACTTCATTGAAGTCCATACCTTCTCTCTGACTATAGCCCTTTGCTACCAAACGTGCCTTGAACCTTGCATCTTCAACACCTGGGATTCCTTCCTTTTTCTTGAAAATCCATTTGTAACCAACAGTTTTAGCGCCTTTAGGCAATTTCACCAATTCCCATGTTTGGTTCTTATGAAGAGACTCAATCTCCTCATTCATGGCAACAACCCATTGAGCAGACTCACTACTTGTGACAGCTTCTGAGTAAGTGGAAGGCTCCTGGACTGCAGTGTCCTCTGCCACAGTAAGTGCATATGCTACCAAATCTGCATAGCCATATCTCTGAGGTGGCCTAATCTGCCTCCTCTGTCTACCAGCCGCAATACTGGTCTCTTGCTTTTCTTGTGGATCATCATCATCAGAACTGGAATCATGAACATCTGTAACAGGCTGATCTTAAGTGTTATCTCGCACCCTCTGTGAAGCCTTCACCTGAAGCTCCACCTCCTTGCTAGAACCTTGCTCCTTTCCTGCAGAAATAATGACTCCTTTCTCGGGTGAAGCATGGAAGATTCATCAAATACAACATCTCTACTGACTATAAACTTAGGTGATTTAGGATCAGAACACCACAATCTATATCCCTTCACCCCATCCGCATAGCCTAGAAATATACATTTCTTTGACCTAGGCTCAAGCTTACCATCATTCACATGACAATAAGCAGGACAACCAAAAGTTTTTAAAAAAGAATAATCAGCAGGAGTACCAGACCATACCTCATAAGGAGTTTTACAATCAATGGCTGTTGATGGAGAACGGTTGACCAAATAGCAAGCAGTATTGACTGCCTCAGCCCAAAAATCTCTAGACAACCCGGCATTTGAAAGTAAGCAGCGCGCTCTCTCCAAGAGAGTCCTGTTCATCCGCTCAGCAACCCCATTTTGCTGTGGAGTATGACTAACTGTGCGATGTCTAGCGATGCCTTCATCCTTGCAGAATTTATTAAATTCACCACCACAAAATTCCATGCCGTTGTCTGTTCTGAGTCGCTTGATTTTCTTCCCAGTCTGATTCTCAATTAATGTCTTCCATTGCTTGAAAGTGGCAAACACATCACTTTTCTTCTTCAAAAAATACACCCAGACTTTTCTCGAATAATCATCAATAAATGTAACAAAGTATCGAGCACCACCCTTTGATGGAACCTGAGAGGGACCCCATAGATTTGAATGGATATAATCCAATGTACCATTTGTTTTGTGGATGCTTGTACTGAACTTGACTCTGCACTGTTTCTCGAACACACAATGCTCACAAAAGTCAAGAGATCCCGTTTTCTGGTCACAAAGCAAACCCCGCTTGCTCAGGATTGTCATACCCCTCTCACTCATATGACCCAACTGCATATGCCATAACCGGGTAGTGTCTGAATCTGGATCATCTGAAGAAGACACAGCAGCTGAACCTGTTACCGTACTATCCTGAAGAAAGTAGAGGCCATCAACCTTGTTACCTTTCATTATAACCAATGAGCCTTTGCTAACCCGAATAACTCCACCTTCACCGGAATACTTGTATCCAAGGGAGTCCAAAGTGCCCAATGAAATAAGATTTTTCTTCAAATCTGGTATATGTCGAACATTCGTCAAAGTCCTCATAATCCCATCATGCATCCTAATTCTGATTGTACCAATACCAACAATCTTGCAGGCGACATTATTTCCCATCAAGACTGAACCACCATTGACTGAATCATAGGTAGTAAACCAATCCCTTTTAGGGGACATATGAAATGTACAAGCAGTATCAAGGACCCACTTGTCGTTAGAACGATCATTAGAAATGGTAATTGCAAGGACAAGGTCTGAACCCTTAGAATTTCCTTCAACAACACCTGCCACAAAAGAGGAACTTTGCTTGTCACCTTCCTCTTTATTTTTCAGCTTCGGACACTCGGATTTATAATGCCCATACTTTTTACAGTAGTAACACTTTACTTTCTTCTTTGACCTGGACTGTGATCGGCCTCTTGATTTACCTTTACCCGAATCCCTCTCACTAGATCGACCTCTAAAATTGAAAGAATTTTTTGAACGACCCTTAACAAATAAACCCTCTACCTGATTATCACTACCTTTACTATTCAATCTTGTCCTCAACTCCATAGAATTCAAAGCAGATTTAACATTAGCTAAGGAGATAGTATCTCTACCGTACAACATTGAATTAACAAAATTATGAAAGGCATCCGGTAGTGAACGTAACAAAATCAGGGTTTGATCCTCATCATCAACTTTAATATCAATATTTTTCAGATCCAAAATAATTCTATTAAAATTATCAAGATGATTACAAAGAGGCATACCTTCTTTCATCTTGAGGGTATATAACCGTTGCTTCAAATACAATCGGTTAGTGAGGGATTTCTTCATGTACAAGCTCTCCACCTTCTTCCAAAGTCCAGCGGCTGTTTCTTCATCGGCAACTTCTCTTAAAACTCCATCTGAAAGAGACAACAAAATTGCACTGTGGGCTTTTTCTTCAAGTTCCTTCGTTTCCTCCATTGATGATGTTGATGGCACCTCGCCATCCAAAATCTTCGCCAAGCCTTGTTGTCGTAACAAAGCTCTCATCTTGATACGCCAAAGGCTAAAACTATTCTGACCATCAAACTTCTCTACTTCAAATTTTGCAGTAGCCATCCCGCAAAATAAATACCCAAGCTCTGATACCAGTTTGTTGTGACAAATGCAAATCCAAGATCACCAAAGAAGTAGAAAAATGCAGAATAGAAAAATAAACACAACCACACAAGACACCAAGATTTAAGTGGTTCGGCTAAACAAGCCTACATCCACTGGCGGAGACGATCCAGGAGAAATTCACTAACAAAAAGTGGAGTACAAAGAGTAGTACAAACAAAACCACTCAAACCCAAAAGCCCCAATACACCCCAATCTTACTCAAAAGAGAATTAGATACAAAAGAGAAAAATATTCTCTAAAATTCTCTAAGCATTTCAGCACTCCAAATGTGAGATCAAATTGAAGAAAAATAATGCATCTTCTTCTCCCTACAGCACAAGCCTTTCTCTCTCTCTCGGCAGTTTTTTTTTTTTTTTTCTTCTTTCTCTCTTTTTCTTGCTAAAGTTGTTGCTTTCCTCTTGTTGACCGAATGGCTTCAAATAAAGCAACAAAGCCTTTTCACAAAGCTTCTAGAAGAAGCTCAATCAATGGAGAGAAAGAGAGACGTGTGGGAGAGAAAAAAAAAACAAGACAAAGAGTATGGGATGCCATACTGATGTGGGGCCCACGGTAAGACTTGTGAAAACAAGTCACAAAATCTGACATTTTCCATTGGAGGTTATGTTGCTATTGCTGCCATCTCTACAACAACTCTTCCACATATCTTTCACCAATTCAAATGGTATTACATATTGGTCATCTACATATTTGCACCCATTTTGGCTTTCTGCAATGCATATATATGGTTCTGGGCTCACTGATTTGTCCCTAGTATCCATTTATGGAAAGCTTGCCATCTTTATCATTGGAGCATGGGTTGGTGCCTCTCATGGTGGAGTTCTTGCAGGCCTAGCAGCTTGTGGGGTTATGATGAACATTGTCTCAACAGTCTCTGACCTAATGCAAGATTTTAAGACCGGCTACTTAACACTGGCTTCACCCTGTTCCATGTTTGTGAGCCAACTAATTGGCAAGGCAATGGGTCGTGTAATTGTCCCTTGTGTCTTTTGGCTCTTTTACAAGGCCTTTGATGATCTTGGGCAACCTGGAAGTCAATATCCTGCCCCTTTTGCTGTTGTGTACCGTAACATGGCTTTGCTAGGGGTAGAGGGCTTCTCAAGTCTACCAAAGAATTGCCTTCAACTTTGTTTTGTGTTTTTTGGAGCAGCCATTCTGATAAATTTGATTAGAGATTTAGTGGATAAGAGGTGGAGACGATTCATTCCACTTCCAATGGCAATGGCAATACCTTTCTATATAGGATCATATTTCGCTATTGATATGTGTGTTGGAAGCTTAATATTGTTCGTGTGGCAGAAAATAAACAAGGCCAAGGCAGATGCTTTTGGGCCTGCAGTAGCTTCTGGTTTGATATGTGGGGATGGGATATGGACTTTGCCGGCTTCTATCCTTGCTTTGGCTGGGGTTAAGCCACCA
Source organism: Corylus avellana (assembly GCF_965113065.1). NCBI lineage: Eukaryota > Viridiplantae > Streptophyta > Magnoliopsida > Fagales > Betulaceae > Corylus > Corylus avellana. Next base: position 18,690,205 of record NC_142496.1, read on the forward strand.
ATTTGCATGAAATTTTTGTCACGAGCGACAAATGCTAGGGTTGATACGCTTTTATCATGATAAGGCTAAGGTTTAGCATGTGATAAATGAATGTAATATTTGAAGGACTGGTAAATAGCCTTGTTTTTTTTTTTTCTTCCCTTCTCTCTCCTTTTCTCTCTTATTTCCTTTCTTTGTGCCGTCGACAAGGTTAGGGCAAAAGCAGCCATAAATGTTATAACAAAAAGTTTGTGTTCGCTTTCCCTATGCTTGCTCTGTAACGCCCTTAAATCTTGCATTGATTAGTTTGGTAGAGTTACTGGCAATTACCCCAATATAGCTATCTAGTAGTTTTCTGGGAAACCACCACTCTAAGCCAACTCAGAGTTAATGCTTAGGAAAGTGAGATAAAACTGAAAATTTTAATAATCATAAGGGAAATATATATTATACTCAAAACATAGACACTGAGCAGCTAATAAAAATAATAACTTGATCAAAGTTGATAACATGGAGATCTTTGGTCTTACATAAATCCGTAGTGGCAACCTTGTCACTCTTCTCCTTCTAGAAATAGGTTTTCTACAAGATGTAATAACCGCAGTGGTCTAACGACTTAATAGGTAAACCTCATGGTTGGGTATGACATGAGCCAGTTATCATTGAGCAGAAATAAACGTGCAGTTTGATGAAGATTTCAAAAGGTGTTGTCTCTGTTGATACACCATAAAATATTGTCTTATTGAGAAAAAGAGGTATACTTCTAGCGGAAATCGCTGAAGTGTTTTAATGCAGAAAACTAATGATTTATAGGTCATAATTATCATATATGGTTTACCTGAGATATTACCCATTCTCAGCAGGGTTGGCGCTGTCTCGAGAGATTTGTAATACAGTGACAGTGCCCCGGCCATTGTATGTTATCGTCCATAATACTAGCAGCCCAGCCGAGTCTGACCTAGTGTGGCCCATGCTACTAATGATGTACGTCTTGTGATAACCCGTCGATTATGGCTACGCCGGTCACGAAATAACTATTGGATCCAAGGCCCCTATATCATATCCATGCATAAATTTGACCATAGAATCAAGTTTATATAGTAAGATTATGGCCATTGTACTGCATGTACCGGTGTACCATGTCATATGATGCATCTTATCAACAAGTTATTAAGGCAGTTACTAAGTTATACAAAAATATAGGCATGCTTATATCATACGCATACTCAGTCAGCTGATATATCACACGTTTATAAGGAATGTAGTTGTAAGAGTTTACTGACCTCGTGTGTTCTCTTGAGTCCTCCGACATCATAAATTCTTGCTGTAACGAAATACGACACATCGTTATATGTAGTACTAGAGAACTCTTCGAGTGACACAATAATTTCTATCTAACAAAAGGGGTCGTTGAAACCTTAACTCACATATTTAGGTCACTGGGCGTACATCCTACTCTCTGGGCCAACGATCGGCCCCATGGCCATACATTCGGCCAGAGAGTGGAAACTCTCGGCTAGAAGCCCTAATCATGGTCTTATGATTCTAGGGTGCATGGTAAATACCATCCTAGGCTCCTAATGGACACATGCATAGTACAAAACATGCTAGCATGCAAACTTTAAGGAAATCAAAGGCGGGTGAAAAGCTCTTTAAAACATTCTTGGTCCTTTAAAGAAAATGGGTATAAGAATATGTCAAGGCACCTTAAAAAATTATAATACTAAAAAAGCAGTAAGAACAACATAAAGGATAAGGGAATGAACAAGAAACTACCTTGATAATGGCAAAACTCCACCAAGGCTTCCTCTTTCTCCTCCAAAATCACTTCTCACTTCTAGGGTTTGGGTTTCTTGGTGTGAGGAGGGGTTGAGGGTTGAAGGGAAGGGTTTATATAGGGGTTTGGGGTGTACTATCCTCTAAAAAGGTGGAGAATAAGTTAAAATTACTTTTAAGAGTTGTCAGCTAACGTTCAGGTACTATGGGACGAACATTCGTATACTATTACACAATAGATAAAAGGGTTTAGGTGTACATTTGGGTATTACCCAATGGCTGAAAGACTGGTCAACGAACACTCGTGGTGGTCCCCCAAGCAAACGCTCGTACTTAGGTTAAGAGCGAGCGTTAGTGTGGTCCCCCTAGCGATCATTTGTTCAGAGAGTGAAGTTCTTGGGTCTTGTTTGAAAATATCAAGGGGTTGGGCTACTCATAAAGGTTTTGGTCTTTGGGCTTTAAAATTATGTTTTATGAAAATGTTTTGTCACCTTGTAGTAAACTATTAGCCTTTTAAAAATGGGTATTTTGTCGGGGTATTACATGCTCTCTCCCTTTCTATCTGAATGATTGCATAAATTCTTATCTTGCTGCCCATATCCTTTTTTTTTTTTTTTTTTTGTTAAGGAAAATCTTTCATATCCATTAATTAAAAAAGATCAAGAGTATAAAGCCCTTACATCAGAGAGCATAAAGCTCTGATAAATCATAGCCAAAGCTTTGAGGTTATAATGTCATAGAGACAAACATCAAATCTTCCAGTCAAGTCCTATCTATGACTTCAACATCCGCTAACCCATGTCTAAACTTCAGTTATAGAACAGATTTGTTTCAAGTGGACTTAATCTAATACATAGGTAGCCCATATTCCCAACTTTTTTTTTTTCGGATATAAGAGCAAAACCCTCACACCGAAACTAATTCTCCTTGACCCAAAGGCAAGGAAAAAACCTTCACCCTAGAGATCGCTCATGAAAGCAGATCTAAAGAGAAGTCAAATCCTTATTCAAAAAAAAAAAAAAAAAACATAATTGAAAAAAAAAAAAACCAGCAAACAATTACAACAGCCGAGGCGAGGAAGGTGAAAAGCCCAACAGATTCCGTGGAGGCGAAGAGCGGCGCAACACAGTGGAGGGCAGACAGAGGCAACACAACATAAGCAAAGGATAGCTGAAGCAATTGAACTGGTTAGAAAAACCAAAAAAATAAACTGAAAAAGAAAGGAAAAAAACAAGGAGAGGAGTGGGAGGAAAGAAGAGGGAGTAGGGGGAAAGGAGAAGGGAGGAGGAAGCATGATTGTATGAGCTCCCTCCTCCCCACGGGTCTGGTTTTTTCTCTATAGGTCTAGAGAGAAAACCTAGGGCCGGCTCTAGGTTGTGATCCATATCCTTCTTTGTTACGGCACCATGAATTCTTAGTTTGTAATACACCAGTTACGGATTCAATGTTTTGGAATGAATTTTATAAGAATTGATGGATTATTTATGAGAGAATGGAAGGTTTGTAAGAGAATTTGATTGGATGTTTATGGAATCGATAGGAAAAGTATTACAGATAATAGATCAACTCGAGTTTGATCAATAACTCGTTGTGAAAATTTTAATTACTCGCAAGTGTAGAGGTCGATCCCAGAGGGAATTGTGCTTATGAAAACAAAATTTATCTAAACTAATTAAATCTTAACCTAGTTACAAAAATCGAGTGATTTTTAAATTTTTTTTTTTTTTTTAAAAAAAAAACAACTTAAACAAGATGAAATTAATCAATGGACGAGCATGAAGGTTTTGGAATCAGCACTCACACACTCATAGCAACATATTTCATGTTCATCAATATTCTCTGAAATTCTCAAACGACACATTTTATGTATGTTCTATTTTGCTTAAAAAATTTAATTAAATCATCCAAAGTATCCGTTTTTTGCGCAAATCACAAAGGATACCCGATTTAAATTAAATCATCCAATGTATCCGTGCTTGGCACAAATCACAAAGGATATTCAATAATTTAACCAAATAAAAACCATGCAATCAATTTAAATGAAAGAATTCAATTAATTGAATAGAAATAGAACAATCAGAACTATAACTCATATAATTGGAAAGAGGAATGCTGCCATGCATTCTACCCACCATCTCCCCACCATCTCTTCACCTTGTCATCTTGATTTTTTCAAAAAAACAAAAAAACAAAAAAAAAGGCAGAGAGAGAAGAGATGGTGGGGAGATGGTGGGTAGAATGAAGAAGAGCATATCTCAATTGGAAAAGTATTGAATTACATTAAAATATTGTTGCTAATCATCTGTGAGGCTTCATCCTAAACCTTAGTTGAGAAACTAGCTACACATAATTATAAAAATAAACCATACAAACAAAATGATAAACATAAAGGAAAGATTAAACCTAACAAGAGTGCCGGTGTGCTTGATTGGCCTTGGCCGAATGGGAGAGAAAACTCCCAATTCTTGGTTGTGGCTCCTCGTTTACGTCCTCTCTCCAGCCTGCCTCTAGCCTTCCAACCTCCTTTTTTCGTTTCTTTCTTTTCTTTTTATAACCCTTTTCCTAAGGTTTTTGCTAAAAAGGGCGCTAGGCAGAATTGAGCAAATTTTTCAACGCTGGCAGCTCCGTCCTGACGTGATTTTCCTGTGTGCGCTCGAGCGTGTGATCAGTGCACTCGAGCGCACGTCCGTCCGGATGGGAATTTTCCCCATCTGGACGAGCACTTCTTGATGGCCTTTTCCAGCACCTGTATTTCTTTCATTTAGTCCGCAATTTTCCCTTAGCAACCCTGCAAAACATTAAAATCACAAAACTCACATTAAAAAAAAAAAAAAAAAAGATTAAAATACAACCAAGGGATTAACGAATGCAAATTAAGGGGCTCAAATATGTAATATTTGGTACTCATCACTGATCTTACAAGACTAAGGCTAAACTATTAAGAACTATGAACTAAGGCTCTGTTTGTATTGATGTCATCTTTCCCATTGGAAAATACTTTCAGCTAAAATTATTTTCTCGAAAAATTATTTCTTTGAAAACATTTTCTGGTATTTGGCGCGTACAAAAAATCATAAATTTATACATTTTGTTCATTTAATCATATTAAACTTTAAATTACTATAATGTCCTGACTAGCTGCTAGCCGTGACTTGTCTAGGTCCTGCGACTCCTGCCAGTCCCGATTGGGTCATGGCGAAGTCCCAATGGTGGTTTAGTTGGGTCTTAGCGAGTTTTGACTTGGTCCCGGCAAAGTCTCGGTGGTGGCTTAGTCTGGTCCTTGTGAGTCCCGACTGGGTCCTAGCAGTGTCCCGATTAGGTCCCAGCGGGGTCCTAATTGGGTTCCAGTTGTGTCCCGATGGTGCTCGGTCGGGTCTAGGTGGTGTCCCTACCTGGTCTCGTTGAGTCCTGACCACGTAGCGATGAAGTCTGGGCAGTGGCCCGGTGAGTCCTGATCGGTCTCGATGGATTCTAGGTCGAGTCCCGACGAGGTCTCAACCTGGTCCTGGCTGTGGACCAATTCCAGTGGGTCTAGACCGGGTCTTAGCATGGTCCTGACGATGGCCCGGTGAAGTCCTGATGAGGTCCCTGTGACGTTTAGGCTGGTATTGTTGTTTTGAGAATAAGATACTCAAACTCAAAAAAATGTTTTATGGTTTTAAAAAATGAAAACTATTTTTCGAAATTAAAGAGGCTTTTTTGGACAAACTGAAAATATTTTCCGTTGACTTTTATTTTTCGTTGCACCAAACACCTAAAAATGTGGAAAAACATTTTTTAGAAATCATTTTACGTGGAAACAAACGGAGCATAATCTAACAAGCCAACATTTCATACGAGAAGGTGCTAAATGAATTTCCCAAATGAATACAAGGGCCATTATAGAATAACAACCCAACCATCTAACTGAGTTATCCAAATCTGTTAGCCCACTTGCATGATAGCTCAGCCCAATACAGTTATATCAAACTCACATGAGCCAACGTACTATAAACCTATACTAAGCTTAGTCCATGTGCGTTTGCCATGTAATCTATTTGACATGTAAACTTGTTACAAGCTTGGATATTATAAAGGCATGGCTTTGACTATATGTATAGTTATACATGGTCATTACTCGGGGTAAGAATGAAGAAAGCCAAACCAGCCACTACAAAAAAATTAGCTTTTAGTGACGTGGCAACCGTTCATTAGTTATTGCCACGTCACCATATTGTGACGTGTGAGTTACTGACACGTTACCAAAATGCTTACTAACGTGTCATTTTCCACATGTCACCAAATGGTGATGTGTGGAAAATGCCACGTTACCATAAGATGACGTGTTAAATGGACACGTCATCTTACGGTAACGTGTGCAATTGACACGTTATTAAATAGTAACGTGTCATATTGACTCGTTACCATGTTGTGACGTGTCAACTTGACACATTACCATATGGTAACGTGTCAGGATGCCACGTTACCATTTTTGTAACGTGTTGAATTAACACGTTACCATTTGGTAACGCGTCAACTTAACACGTTACAATTTTGTAACGCGTTAAATTGACACGTTACCAAAATTGTTAAAAAATTTTAAAAATTAAAAAATAAATTGTTTCAGAAATTTGATGATAAAAAAATTGTTTCAATGACTCCTTGCAATATTTGCTAGATGAGAAGTGTTTTTTTTATATAAGTGTTGAATCTTGTAAACAGTCATTCGATTCTGTTGACATTCATTCTATTATTATTATTATCAAATTTAGTACGTGTATTAATAATTCAAACTATAATAAGTTGTAAAAACTTGAGGCATATATATTATAAATTTAGAGAGAGTGATGAGTTGTTAAACATACATAGAAAAAAGAAATGGGGGCTTAGGACTTTGTGGCAGGCAAATCATGATTGCATGCAATGCTATAGTTAAATTTAGTGACTCCTCAGCAATCTGATAGAGTAATTATGAAAAGAGCTAGATTCTTAATAACCCTATCAAATAACCAAAGGGAACTGAATGCAAGCACTGAACATGGGGGAAATATGCACGCCATATTTTAAGTAAACATGAAATAATTAAACTTGAGCAATAAATTATAAAGTTTATATAAACTAATGAAATAAATAAACAATTCAATACTATCATACTTTATAATAATTATAAAGTATATATGATAGGTTTTTTTCTTACTATATTGTCATATTTTAAGTTCTTTATATTATGGTTTATGTTTTGCATTATATTAAATTACACATATTTAAATTTATATATATATATATATATCAACTTATTAATTACTAAGCTTAATATAAAGCTTAATAATTGCAAGTATATATTAATATAAAGGTTTATATCAATTATAAAGCTTAAGCTTTATAGTATATATTAAGCATTAAATTGCAAATGTAATTTATTAAGCTTTATATTAAATATTAAGTATATTTAGCTTAATATTTAATATAAAGCTTAATAAATTAAAATATAATTAAGCTTTGTATTAAATATTAAGTATATATATATATATATATATATATATATATATAGTAACGTGCCACATGGCACGTTACAAAAGGTAGTAACGTGCCTTATGTGGCACGTTACTATTGGCCTCGGGAAGACGCACCAAGCTGGCCGTGGCAGCTTCTTCTTCCTCTCCTTTTCTCTTTTTTCCCCCCTCTTTTCTTCTCCCCCGCGCGCAGTACTTCCTTTCGTCTCTAATCTAAATTTTTCTCTCTTCTTCTCACATAGCCACCTTCTCTTCTTTCACCTGCATGCGAACTCAGCTTCTTCTTCTGATTTTGTAGCCGGCCAGCTCAGCTCTTCCTCCTCAATCAGCCACCACCGCCTTCTCTCTCCGCCAACGAACTCATCTCTGGCTGGCAACTCACCTGCAACTCACCTCTCACACATTTTTCGGCCATCTCCCACCTTATCATCGATCAGGTATATATATATTTTTATAGTGTATATATTGATAGTTTTTTTCTATACAGTGTATATATATATATATGAACAAATTTTTTTGTTTGCTGATTAACTTATTAATTTGTTTGAAATATATGATTTTTAGGGTCCCATGTTTGTATGATAGGTACGTAAGTAGGAATGTAGGATTGTTTAATATGAGCATGCATGCAAAATATTTATATCTACATTTTTAGGTAAGTAGTTTGAAATTGGCTAGATTTTTTTATTTTGTGTAGGTTTTACAAACCTATTATATAAATGATTACAAAAATAATAATAGAGAATAGAGAATGCAAAAAAAAAACCTACCTAGCTAGTTAGATGAATTTTATTGAGGGTCCCCATATAAAGTTCAAATTATGTAATTGTATTTTTTTAAAAAAAAATTGCGACAAAAACATAACTTAAATTTATTTTATTTAAGGTCCTCGTAACAAATTATGCTTTTCAATTTGTTTTATATAATTTGGTTTAGGTTTTGCAAATTTAGATTCGAGTACATGTTATTAAATAAACAACGAACATAGATTTTTTTTTTTATGTACGGTACCCATGACAAATGCTTTTAATTTTGTATTATAATGTGGTTTAAGGTTTGGAAATTTAGATTTCATAAATTACATAAAATAGATTATAAGGATAATAAAAAAAAAACCTATAGGACACAATCAGAAAACAAATAACTAACCGATATTTATTTTATTTAGGGTCCAAATATATACATAACAAATGCATTTACAAAAATTGGCCACAACATACATAGATTTAACTTATTTAGGGTCCCCGTACCAAATGCATTTAAGTTTTGGGCTTCAATTTTGTGTTGGGTTACGTGCAAATTTATTTTATGTAAATATTAAGCCAAAAAAAAAAAGAAAAAGGAAAGAAACGAATAACAAAAAGGTAATGAACCTAGCTTTACTTATTCATTTTTAAGGTCCCCATGGGCCATACTAATGCATTTCTATTTAAGTTTAGGGTAATTCCTATATATTTATGTTTCTAATGTACATAGTAACACTATGGACAAGAGTTGGATGAAGAAGTCTAAGGGTACGAAGGAATACAGAAACGGATATAGAGCATTTGTGGACTTCGCAGTTAGGAACTGTGACACTCCAAACAAACTTATTGTGTGCCCCTGTAAGACGTGTCACTGTAACATGAGACCCCCCCAGGTTTGGTATACGACCACTTGACAGGGGGAAAGGAATGTGGGCCCAATACAAATTCTGGATTTATCATGGCGAGAGGCCTGTTCGAGCTCCAGTTGAAGACTCGAATTCAGCACGTCCGGCCATAGCTGAGGGTGCAAGTACTGAATAGGGTGGAAATATGCACGCCATGTTGCGTGATGCATTCGACATGCACGAAGTCAGAGATGACAACACTGAGCCTTGGGTTGAGGTGCATGGAGAGGAAGAACACATTGTGCATGACGAAGCCGATGGAGGTGAAGTACGAAAGTAAGAGAAATTGCTTAAAAATGCAGACAAACTGCTTTATGATAAGACCAAACATAGCAAGCTGAGTGTTACTGTACATCTGAACAATTTGAAGTGTGTGGGTGGAGTTAGTAACATGATATTCTCGTGTTTCCTTGAGCTAATCAATCAGTTGCTGCCTGCAGATGATGGAGCTTTGCTAGTTAATACATATGAGGCCAAACAGTTTCTAAAGGACATGAGACTCGGGTATGAGAAGATTCTGGCTTGTCGCAATGATTGTATGTTGTTCTGAAAGGGCAATAAGGACTTAGATTCATGTGTTAAATGTGAAAAATCTAAGTGGAAAGACGAAATTCATTTGGACGAGGATGGCCACCCCATATAGTTGAGTAAGAGACGTCCAGTCAAGGTTTTACGGTGGTTTCCCATCATACAACGACTATAGAGGCTTTTTATGTCAGAGCATACTGCACCCTATATGTGGTGGCATGCAGAAAGCCGCACTAAGGACGGCGTATTGAGGCATCCAGTCGACGGTGAAGCAGGGAAGTCATTCGACAATTTATATTCGGAGTTTTCAACGGATAGTAGGAATGTAAGACTTGGCCTAACCTCGGTTGGATTTAATCCTTTTGGGAACATGAGCACATACTACAGTACTTGGCCTGTAATGCTTGTACCCTACAACCTGCCTCCTTGGATGTGCATGAAATAGGCGTCTTTCATATTATTCTTGATTATTCTAGGTCCAAGTTCATCTGGAATGGATATAGATGTCTACATGCAACCATTAATTGAGGAATTACAGTAACTATGGAGTGTGGAGGTACGGGCATTTGATGTCTCCTTGAAAAAGAATTTCATGCTTTGAGCGCAGCTGATGTGGACAATTAATGACTTCCCGGCATCGGGCGGCATATGCAGGCTTGTCTAGGTGGCCTACAAGGGGTGGAAAGGCATGCCCTTGCTGTATGCATGCAACAAGGTCCAGACAGTTAAAACACGGTAATAAGTCTTGCTTTATAGGGCATAGGCGATACTTGCCCATGGATCATCTATGGAGGCGGAATACAAAGACATTTGATGTTAACCACGAACTAGAATATGCTCCCGATGTGCCAGATGAAGATAAAATCCTAAAACAGTTAGAAGGGATGGTATTTGGGGATGAACGCGCCGGTAAGTCAGTTAACATTGATAATTCACATGCAAAGAGGAAGAAGATTGATAATGTATTGTGAAGAAGAAAAGTATTTTCTTTCGATTGCCGTACTGGAAGGATAATTTATTGTGGCACAACCTTAAGTGATGCCCATAGAGAAAAATGTGATGGACAATATAATTGGCACAATACTTGACATTAAGGGGAAATCGAAGGACAATCTTCAAGCCCGTAAAGACTTGCAAGAAATGGGTTTGAGACATACACTTCATCCTTTCACGGGTGATGATGGGAGAATCTATATGCCTCATGCTTGCCACACGATGTCGAAAGAGGATACAACTAGTTTCCTAAAAGTGCTTCAAAATATAAGGGTACCAGACATATATGCTTCGAACATTTCCCAAAGTATAAAACATAAGGACCGAACGATGTCGGGTTTGAAGAGTCATGATAGTCACGTATTGATGCAATAGCTTCTCCCAATTGCATTGAGTGGATCACTGCTCGAAAACATGGTTAGACCTCTGGTTGAGATGTCTACATTCTTTAGGAGAATATGTTCAACGACGTTGACCCAAGAGGATATGGCCCGACTTGAGGCTGGCATCTATGTCACCCTATGCAAGATCCCCAGTTTTCTCACCATCATGGTTCATGTTATGGTGCATCTTGTCCATGAATGCCGACTCGGTGGACCGGTACAGTATAGGTGGATGTACCCGGCAGAGAGGTAAACTTTCCCGTAAAAAACTAAAATTAAAATTTTGTTGCCCTTTATTTATTTAAAAACAATTATTAGATGTAATAATTGACTAGTTTAGATATATAGGAGCCTCGGGGGGTTCAAATGTACTGTGCGCAATAAAGCGGCTCATGAGGGCTGCATTGCGGAGGGCTTCATAGCAACCAAGTTGGTGACATTCTGTTCGATGTATTTAGAGAATGCACCGACATTTCACAATAGGCCGCAACGAAACCCGGGAGGGCCTAAAGGGGCGGCAACCCAAGTCGTCCTCGACCGACTCACGTTGACACAGATTCACAGTTACATTATGTTTAACTCAGATGAGTTCCTCCAGTTGCGGATGTGAGTATTGTGTAATCAAGATATGCATGTTCATATCCTGCAACACCGTTAATTGTGAATTGTAATTAATTGATTTTATTACATTATGTAGGATGCACAAAGATTCGATAAGGCAAACTGCAAATAGGGGGCGAATGACGGACGATCAGTTGGAAACCCAACATTTTGAGCAATTTTGCAATTGGTACTGTGACAACGTAAGACTAATGTTATGCACACCTTGTAAATTTCAAAATGTTTCCTCATCGTACTAACTACATTTCACCATTGTATATGATTCGCAAATAGATAGTTCGGATGATCGACACAGGAAGGATATGGGTGACAAACTAGTAATGCATTGTAAAGGGCTGATGGTCTCAACAGTCCAATATAACAGATATGTGGTCAATGGCATATTCTTTCGTACTGTCACACATGATGAGGGAAAGAAGTCTCAGAATAGTGGCGTGTGTGTGCCGACTGTTGATGGCGAAACATACTACGGGAAGATAACTCAAATACTTGAGGTAGAGTATTACGACAGGACAAAGTATGTTATGTTCAAGTGTAATTGGGCGGACAACACAAGGGACAAGGGATACAAGGTGGATGAGTATGGCCTAACGCTTGTCAACTTCAAAATCCTTGTCTATAGGGGGAAGTTGATTAGTGATGAGCATTATGTACTAGTTTCCCAAGTGGAACAAGTTTTTTACGTCGAAGATCAAAGGAACCCAGATTGGGCTTGCGCGGTGAGGACTAAATTTAGAAACGTATACGACGTTGGTCAGAGTCAAGCGCCTCATGATGATCATGCCAACTATCACGAAAGTGAGCCACTCATTTTAAACAATAATCACCTAAACGATCCGCATAATGACATCCAATAAGTCCGACCCGGCTTCGCACCAATCGAAGTGTATGTCATTCCATATAAATTAAATATTGTACATTGATTGGTTTGTTGTTATTAATTTGTATATTGATTGTCAATTTTTCTTCATATAAGCGGTGAATATTTCTTACACTATACACATAACTAATTGGGTACGTGTTGTATTTCGTAGGTAGATATGAGTACTCGGGAGAAGACAAGAGGATGGAGGACATAGTCTTGTGGGTCGAGATCGCATCATGCCCTTACTTACAGTGAATCGCAGGAAGCTGCTATGCTTCTGAGGCAGCAATCAGGGTATCGACCCATACTGTCACAACATGTGGAAGGGCATACATCTGCAAGACACGATTATGTTTTCGACATTCCCGGCTTTTCAATTGATTTTGGCCCGGATTTCCCTGACCCATCCCGTCCGACATGCCTTACCCAGCTAGGGTATCGATGTGAGCCTACTCCTCGCGACTCGGACGAATCCCCACGTATGCCATCCCCGCCACCCACATTGACCCAGTTGGGTATATTGCCGCATGGCTATTTCGATCGGCCACCACACAGTAGTGCACGTGTGGATGATAGTGAGACACAGGCCCTCGATGACATGGATGATGAGACAGGTGACGTGCACAATCAACAGCACAATGACCCTACTTGGCCAGTATTGGCTATCGACCAGGTTTGCACGATAGGTATGTATGTATGCTATTCTAAACCATAAATATGTACATATTTATGCATGATGGTACATGTAGTTAATTAGTACATAAATTCAAATAATATTTGTTTCACCATTTGTGTGTTAATACTTCATCATTGCAGATAGCCAGAATAACTTTGAAGTGTTGACCGTAAATGACTCGCACAAGTTGTGGGACATTCCCAATGGGAAAAGGATCGTCATGGAGGATAATGACGCGTGGCAGCCTGTAGGACTAAGCGGCTCAAAATTTAGACGGATGATGGGCAAGACTTGCATGAGCGAGTCATTTATCAGGCTATCCGACGACTGGAAGGAGGTACTAGAAAATAGGAAGGAGGATTTATTTGAGTCATTGATGGTAAGTGTAGATTAGATGTTCTTAATTTATGATATATAGCATTTTTATATTAAATTTTTAAAAAAACAACCAACGCTTTAATACCCTAGTTTTTAACTAATGCAGAATCACTTCTACATCATGCCTGGGTCAGATATGACAGAAATAAAAAAAGTCTCGTTCAGAGACATGGGCAAGAAGCTGAAGCTTTTGAGGCACAAGTTAAGGAAAAAGCTCATGATTCAGAGCGGCGATACTGATGCGACAGTGGTAGCGAGGATGGGCCAGACAATTTCAAAGTACAACCCCGCAGACGTGGAAAAATTGTTGGTGAAATGGTGTGATCCCGCTTATCAAGTAGGTCACTTCAAACTATTTGTGTTTCGTTAATACACCATTGTTCGATGGCTTAGCTATTAATAATGTCTACATGTTGTGTTTGTAGGATTATTGTGTGCACATGAAAGACATACGAGCAAGGAATCAAACACCACACTACATCGGCTCGAAGAGCTACGCAAGGGTGGCACATGAAGACTTACTACTCTAATTTACCATAACTATATGTAGATGCCATATATTGCGTAGTATATATACGAATGTTTCCTTGATGGTTTGAACTTATTGCGGGTAATTACTTCGGGTAAGGCTCCTACGCGAGCGAAGAATTACATCAAGACCCATAGAAAGAAAGATGGTAGCTGCCCAAATCCGGTGATCGCAGAGAGAATTGTAAGTGCCTTACACCTTGTCATGAATTTTTATTTATGTATTAACTTATTGAGTCTTAACAATTATATATATAACAATGATCATGTATAGGCATGGATGGAGGAGTTATTGAAAACTGACCCTGCGGAACTGGTAGATGGGCCCCAGGGGACGATTAGGTGGACACCAAATGACGCTTATGCCCAGGCGCATGGCAATAAGCCTGAGTATGCGGGTCGTGTTCGAGGGGTCAGTAAAAATATTTTTCCTGCACGCGACACCATCCACTCATACTATACTCCGTCCCAAGCACGATCGTAGAACCCTGGCGGGACGATGGTCTCTCGTGCTGAACTTGAAAGAGTCATTGAAGCTGAGAGGGAGAAGCACAAGGAGCAAATGGATGCGAGGCTAGCGCAGCAAAGGGAAGAGATTATTGCGGCGGTGACCGGGCAGGTGACTCAGCAGATGGCAACGTATGAGGCCCGGTTTCGCAGCCTTGAGGGGTTGAGACGTATGAGCTCCGAGCCGGAGGTGACGACTATTAGGACTCTGCAAGATGCGGAGTCCCTAGCCCCAGTGCTTGTGAGATCCTCAGTTGATAGCCGATCAGGTAACAATATATTCTTATTGTTTATATTTTAGTAACACGATTATCTTACGAGATGACAATCATTTTAATGGCTAGTAATTTTGTTTGGTAAATAAACTTTGTTCGTATCTAACACAATTGCAACGTAATATGTGTAGATGACGTAAGAGCAGAAGCCGAGGACGACGATCACAATGAAATCCAACACTAGACGCCGGCTTGATAGTAGTCTCGTTTGTCAAGACATTATACCCGTCATTCAGCAACCCCGTGAGTATATATATAATCGGGTAGCTTATATGTATATAAACTGAAAAATAATCTACTTTGTTGTTCTTGGTTGGTTTGGATGTGGTTGGAGCTTTGCATATTTAATCTTACCATATTTGTTGAAGCCGCTTCATTGAATTAATGTATATGTAGATGTATATGTGTTTGTGCGTAGGTCGTGCAAATATATATGTTGAGGTTGTTTATGTGACAATCATTCAATTTTATTCTCATTTACTTGGACGTCGCTCATCTCTTAGGACTTGATATGATTCTACGGCAAGTGTCAATTTGCTGATTGATTGTCTGTTTTATCATTTGCAGTTAATGCGGAGAAGTCGGGAGATAATGATCATGATGATGTTCACTCGGATTTCGTCGGAGTAGTGTTTGTTTGATAGTTTTTTGTATATAATTTAAGGCTTAAGTTTTTTGTATTCGTGTATAACGTAAGTTGTATTGTGTTTTACTATTTCCTACGTTGATGTGTATATATTTAGAATTGGATTATCTGTGGTAGTTGGATTATTTGTGATACTATATTTAGATTAATGTTGGATTGATAGATTATTTATATATAGATTATTGGATTAGTTGGATTATATAATGTAACTTGTATATCAGGTGCCGACCGGAGAAAATTCTAGTATCATAACCGAAGAAAATGAGAAAAAAAAAATTTCCTACCAAGTTTTGTAACGTGTCAGCTATTGACACATTACCAAATTGTAAAGTGTCAATTACCATTTGGTAACGTGTCATAATTGACACGTTACAACCCCTTTGTAACGTGTCAATTATTAACATGTTACCATTTGCTAACGTGCCATAATTGACACATAACTAAAGTTGAAATAGTTACGATCAATTTTTTAACCCATCAAACACGTTACCATAGACACGTTACTATACTTTAGTAACGTGTTAACACCATATACACGTTACTAACGGTCCGTGACCAAAAAAATATATTATTGTAGTGAGCCTTTCACCCTAACTATAAAACTTATTTCTAGGAATTCCTCAGGTACACTAGCCTTAGGTCTTTCTATGGATCCGACTGAGCTGAAAGACATGAGGCATACATAAAATATTGTTTGTTTAGATCTAGAACATGCTCTGGAGAACTCACTTGGGATGGAAAGATACTTACGGGAAATCAAATTTTTAATTAAATTATGGAGAACAATACCACCTAACACACATGTATATCTTATAAAAGTTGAAGTTTTTAGAGCATATCTAGCAATTGTTGTCAAAATAGCTACTCAAAAAATACAACTATTTACTTTAGATACTGCTTTTTCTGTACTCTCTCCAATAGATTCTTTATTATCTTTTCTACTTGCTTTTAAATATTATTTGTCATTCTTGGTTATATATATTATTTCCAACACTCAATCAAAGGGAAAATATTGAAATTCCACATTAACGAAGTCACCTACAGTAGATTTCTCATTCTTTTCGCTATACCATACGAGTGTTGCACTAATTGAAAATTTATTGAAATTAATATAAATAACAAAGCAACAAAAGAACACCCATTCAGCATACATTAATGCAATTCACGAAAGCAACAAAAAATGGAAACCAGATGGAAATATCTCCAAAAAAAAAAATCCTAAAACATACAATAAGGCAAATAATTCTTAAGATTGACCATGCAATTGCCACAAGTTCTCGATAAGGTCAGATTGAATGAGTTTGAGTGTCTCTAATGCTCATATCCCTTTGAATGAACTCCAAAAATTTAAAGGCATGCTAGTGAGAAATTTGTACATAGGAAGTTTCATCGATTTGTTCATATTCAAAGTCATTAGCATTATTAGTATTTCGTCCGTCTTCAATTATCATATTATGCATTATTATGAATGCTTTCATAATGTAAATAAGCGTTTCATGACTTCAACTACGTGTAGGTCCATGAACAATAGTGAATTGTGCTTGAAAGCACTCTAAATTATTGTTTCACTTCCATTCTTGTTGACTCTCTTGGGTTGCAACAAATAGTTTTGTCTTTTTTCTTGTGGATATGAACGTTTTACTTCCTTTCTTGTTGACCTCTGTGGATATATACAATCAGCAAGATAGTATCCGATTGTGTAATTTTGGTCATTGACTGAGTAATTGGCTGGAGCAGCACGACCTTCCGCGAGCTCGAAAACCACAAAAGACCACTCTAGAACATTGATGTCATTGTGAGAACCAAATAATCCAAAAAAGTGCATGCCATATGCATAGATCTTGTGAAGCCACTACTTCCAAAATCATTGTTGGTTGATGTCAATGGCCATAAAACATACATTTTCACACAGCTGGACAATTCTTCCATGTCTAGTGCATGCAATCAATATTGCCTAGCATTCATGGAAAACCACGTCTCTCGCCAACTTTTAGCAATCTAGCAACAACATTAATGTTTGGAGACTTAAGTAATTGTTAGAATAAATTGAAAACACCACATTAACAAATTTATCTAGAGATTCTATTGCAATGGTTTCTCCAATCTACACATACTCATCCACATAGTCGGCTCGTATTCCATAAGTGAACATTCTAAATGCGACAATCACCTCTGAAAGGAAGACAAACAAAGTGTGTTGCAAGTTTTAAAAGTACTCGCAAGTGCACGAGTCGTTTGCAATATAGTTTATGCAAGTGCGAGGTCAAATCTGCAAGGAATTGTGTCGTGAAAGTTAATTTCTATCTAAACTAATTATATTTTAACCTTATTCCAAATTTTGTGTGATTTTTCTTGCAATAAGGTAAACTAAATGAAAGATGATATTAAATCAAATGATAAATGACTAAGGTTTTAGAATTCACCTCACCAAATTAAAACATCACTCTAATGTTTTGTTCATACATCCAAATAACGATAACACGTATGCATGTTCTATGTTTTATAAAAATACTCTATTGAAATATTCAACAAATCCATCCATTGTACAAATCACAATGAATATCCAATTGAAATCAAATCATCCAACATATCCGTTTGATTTATGAGTCATGATGAATATCAAATTTAAATTGAATGATTTGATGTATCTGTCGGATAAAACACATCAAATATCCAATTTGCACAAATAATAAACAAAACAATCAATCATAAGAATTTACTCAAATAATTGAATTAAAATAGAACATCAAACTTTATTAAATAACGGAATTGTACGAACAACAATATGAAAGTATGAACGTAAATCAATGGTGAGGCTTCATCTTCAACCTTAGTTGAAGGTTTTAGCCTCTCATGATCACAAAAAGCATGATAAAATGTATTGAAATCATGAAAACTAAAAACTTACAAAGGAAAATCGAATTCAGAGCTACAAAACACGTAAAACTCAAAAATACAGTCTGAACGGCGCCCCTTTGGTACGTTTACAATAAAAAAATATATGGTATTTATACTAAAAAAACTAGGGTTTCGGCGATGCCATGTCAGCCGAGTACGCTTGATCGGACACTAGGTGCGCTCAATCACACTCGGGCAAGCTTCACGTCTTCTATAGCGTAGCGCTTGGGTGTTGAGCGCTTAAGTGGTGTATTTGCGCTCGTGCGCTGTTGTGGCCATGCTCTAGGGCATATGTGCTTAAGTGTAAGGCTGCTGGGCTTGAGAGCCGGTGTGCTGCGCTCGATCCCAGCTCTAGAAATGCTTTTCTTCAACTTCTTTGCATCTTCTACATTAAGACCACAGTTTTCCCTTAGCAATCTGCAAAACACTAAAACACCAAAACTAACAAAAACATAAGAAAATAATAAAGCTAAAGGTAGAAAATGCAAATTAAGGGGGTCCAAATTTGCAATATTTGGCACTCAACAAAGTGTTCCAATATAATTTCTTGTGTGGACAAAGTACGGATCGTAATCTTTGACCTTAGATAGAATATGAAGAAAAGAGGACGATGCATCTGAAACTTCCTTCAAATATTTTTGGAGGATATACTGGTAAATCAACAAAATAATCGAGAAAAATCCTTTGGTGGCCTTGCAAAGAATCACGATCGGTGAATGTACATTCTCGAACAGAACCATGATGCGAAATGGATTATCCCACTCTATTGCAAAGTATATGTGCCAAAATAATTGTGGTAAGCAATTCCAACTCATTATCGGATTCAGAGTCTTCAACGGGCATTTTTCTTAAAGGATTTACAACCATTGTGTTTTGTGGTTACACTTATTTTTACATTGAAGTGTAAGTGCCTATTGAAGTGTAGAAAAATCTGTAGCTTTCATTGGCTAAAAGACAAAAATCTTACAAGAGTCTTGGTCTATGGTTATTAGAGGCAGTAGGGCTTGTAAACCATTGCCTCGCCGACCCCTCAAGAATTAGAGGGAAGGCTCAGTAGGCCATTTCACCTGGTTCCCATAGAGGATTATATGAGCCCTATATGTTTCGATCTAGGTACTTGGCTAGATCCTTCAACCTATTATACAACTTCACATGAGGGACTTTAAACCTTTTCGGTAACAAAAAATTTATTAGCCGGTCAGTAAATGGCAGTTCGTACTTTGCAACAACGTATCCAATATTGATTTCTTGCCCTTCTCTCCATTGTCTTCTTCTTTCTTCTTCATAATTGACTTCTACGTGGTTCTCATGCTGGGGGACCTCTCGGTCCTCCATGAACTAGGATCAGTGGGGGCTCATACATTTGGGTCCACCTTATGAGGTAGTCCACCCCACCATCATTAGGATGGCTGTTTTTTTTATTGCGTGGTCACCATAGCAGATTTTGTCTAGGAACTAAGGGCCAATTTATGATTGCGTTTTGAGGGGCTAAATGTGCTTTTAACATTCAAAAAATCCGTTTGAAAAAAAAAAGAAAAAAGTACTCATTTGGTAAAAAAATTAAAAACGCTTTTAAGGGTTTAAAAAGCCTAAAAATGGCCAAAAAAACACTTTTGGCAAAAATTTAAAAAATGAAGTTTTTGCCCAAAAGCTCTTTTTAACTTAAAAGCTCTATTTCTCAAATGCAATCCCAAACAGGGCTCTAAATAGGTGTTTCCTATAGACATTGCCAAAATT
Organism: Corylus avellana; assembly: GCF_965113065.1. NCBI lineage: Eukaryota > Viridiplantae > Streptophyta > Magnoliopsida > Fagales > Betulaceae > Corylus > Corylus avellana. Next base: position 18,710,138 of record NC_142496.1, read on the forward strand.
TTGATATAGTTTTTAGGTTGGTGAACACTAATGAGAGATATTTCGATATGGAATAGCTTTGGTGCTGAAGTCAAGAGTAGATTTTGAAGGAATAGAAAACGTATGGAAAGCGAGTAAGTATTTCTTATCGCCCCTGAGGCTTACTCAATTGAATTGTATTTGACCAAGGAATCATAGCTGCAATTTGCACCCTTATATCATGGGATTCTTGGTTGATTACCAATTTCCTTCCATCCCAAGATTTGGGATATCATAGCCAAAAATAGATTGATTTGAATCATATAATGAAGGTTGATACTGGCGTGTTGTGGAGACCTACTTGAATAGCTTCATGGGCCTTTATTTCTTGGTTTTCTTTCCCACCTAATTGTCACAAGTTTAGATGTTTTTTTTTAAAAAAAAATAATAATAAAGATTGCAACATAAATGAGATATCCAAGATCATTTGATCTATAATGTTATTAGTTATACAACTATCATATAATTTGATGATGTGGAAGTAAAAATCAACAATTAGATCAACAGTACTTGTAAAAAAAAAAGAGAATTTTTACTGTCATGTCATCTCAGTTATATAACATTCATATAACAATACACTAAATAGCATTACTCTTAATCTAATATATGAAAGAAAGGTTAGGCTTGGGGTCATGATTTCTTAATGTATGATTTTGACATTGGACCATTTGGTGCTCTTTTGTCACTAGCTTCAAAACATTTGTCATCATCATCAATTTGATACACAAAACTCTACTTATTTTTATTAACTTAAGCATACAGTTATTCGTTTGTAATCTTATCTCTTATCTTTTGGAGGTGTTAATTGTGTGTGTTTGGCAAACAACATCCATTGCCACGTCACTGTTTATGTTTGGTGAGGAAAAAAATGAGTGTAATAATTAGTATATAAAAGTAGTATTGAAAAGTGGAAAAGTTTTGTTTTGTAGTGATTTTTTTTTTTATTTTAATAGTAATTGTTAGATTATATGTAGTGTTGTCCCACATTGGTTGTGTACATATAATGTCTGTATTATTAGTCTATACATATAGGCCCCTTCTGTATATTATTCTGCGTGATTCAATATACAACCTTATTCGCAATATGGTATCAAAGCACAGCTTCTAAATCACCTTTAAAATATATATATATATATTTTCCGCATCTTTTTTTTTTTTTTTTTTTTCTACGCCTCTAGTGTTCTACGGCAAATTCTCGCTCTGTCCTTTTTGGTTCTCTCCCTTCTCCTCGAAGTTTTCAGCAGATCCATATACCGTTCGAAACATCAGAAGATGACCGTTCCAAAGACGCCGCACACAGTCCAATCGGAGTTCTCACGCTCCCAAACGCGCCACCCAAACTCCCGGCTGTTCTGCCACAAGCCGCCACAGTGGTCTATTCACTTCTCTCGGCCCACCAATCGATAGATCTCCTTCTGATGACTCCATAACCGCTGATAGAATCCAATTCCGGCAAGCCACGCGCCCTCACATGCCACTCAAAGATCTGCGCGTGAGATTCACGCGCCAAGCGCCACTATCTACTCTCGCGCGTGCACCACATGCGCTAGGCGCTTCAGTTTGCCATGTCAGCACTATCATGATAAGTGCTAAAATATTCATATTTTCAACCCTTAACTTGCATGTTTTAATCCTTTGGTTTTGATTAATTAGGTCATTTTAATTTCTTTTTGTGTTTTTCATATTTTTGTAGGCTTTTGGAAAAAAATGAAGTAAATCTAGATGATTTGGACTAAAAAAGAGAAGATGGCAAAAATGAGAGCTTTCTGACACTGCGATCGATCACAGGGTACCTGCGATCGAGCGCGGTACCCGAGAAGATCAAACACAAATCAGGCTAGGAGCGATCGAGCGCATGACAGAAGAAGGATCGATAGCAGACCTGCGATCTAGCGCACATGGGTTGCGATCGATCGCACCGGTGTGAATGAGACACATCAAGTGGCGGCTAGAATGTCTTTCTTTCCATATTAGGGTTTTCTAACTCGCAAATGTAATAGGTTTTGAAACCCTACAAAATCCCTAGGTTTACTACTTTGTCAAGGACTTCTAAAGCCTATAAATAGACCCTTAAGCCTCTATAATAGATATACTTTGTAAGGAGAAAAATAGGAGCTCTTCAAATTCAAGTCTCGGGTTTATTCTTTTCCTTTCTTTTCTTTTCTTTATGAAGATGTTTAACATCAATTTTATGTGTAGCTAATTTAATTAGTAGGGCTTGATTGAAGCCCTAGTTATGTTTAGTTAATATTTCAATATTGGCGCCTTTGCAATGATCTTGTTGTGCTATTTAACTTAATTAACACCTACTTGCATGAATTCCTCATATGTGTGTGCCTGATCAACATATGCATGTGGTATGAACTAATTAGTTAAATCAATTTGGATGGTCGAGTCCTGGGTTTAATAGAAGTAACAAAAGAATCCACACCGCGATTCTTAGGTTAATCAACATGGGGAACCGGGAGTATATGCCATGCCCTAGGCCTCATGTGTTTGTTGATTTCCATAGAATATATGTTTTCCTAAGGAAAAACTTAATATACATCATGCTAAATCACTTAGAAAAGAAAAGAGTTAGAGTATACGCCATATCTAACTCGTTGCTTAGGGAAATCTATAGCCTACGGAGTATACGCCATGCCCTTAGGTTGACAAACATTAGATATGCATAACATGATCAAAGCATTGGCATAATGTTATATTAGCTAAATATAATTAGTGGTGGATATCAAAGCCCTACCTTTTATTATCATCACTTAGACAATCAATCTTTGTTTTACCTAAGGAATTTATTTTTAAACAAAAATTCAGCAATCCTCGTGGGAATGATCTTGTACTTGCACCATATACTACTATGTTGACCTTGTGCACTTGCAGGTAAAACGTACAAGTATTTACCAATTAATTTAGGTAGATATTTGCACAACATAACACCACGTCACCAACTCAGCCACATCATCTCTAGTGCCACGTCAACACTTCTGCCACGTTAGCACTTCTGACACGTCTGCCTAGTGCCATGTCAGCACCTCTACCACATCAGTATTGCGTTGACCGTTGGTCGTTGACTTCTGTCAAAGTTGACCGTTGACTTTTTCGCTGATTTCCAGTGTTGACTAGTTGCTTTCTATTCTATTTTTTTGTCCTGATTTCATATTTGGGGTTAGTTTTTTCATTTGAGCTTCTAGATGTCATCAAAAAAGATAACAATTACTTCTCGACTCTCTTTTAAGTCTCGTGATAACAATTACTTTCGCTATTGTCGACGTCAAGGGCACATTATTGATAAGTGTTGGCATAAGGGAAGATCTAATGCACCTACAGTAGTAGTTGCCCATACTGAGAGTGGTTCATTTCTAGCTGTTTCGTCTCCAGCTACTCCTCTTTAGTTGCTCCCTCTGGCCAGTCATCAGGATCCAGTATCACCTTATCTGTAGTTGACTTCGAGGCAATAGTCAACCAGGTCATCCTATCTCATTTTGGTAATGGATCTTCCTCTGTCCTCTCAGTCCTGCCAAGTACCCCTTCCTCTTGGCTCTTTGACTCTGCTTGTTGCAATCACATGACACCTCACCCTACTTCATTTACCACATCTGCACATTCACCTCATTCCTCATTGATTCACACAGCTAATGACTCTACTATGTCTATTCAAAATATAGGCACTATCAACACACCTTCCCTTTCTGTTCCTAAAGTTTTTCATGTGCCTGAATTGTCTTTCAATCTTCGTTCTGTTGGCCAACTATGTGAACTTAGATATAGACTTGTTTTTTACTTTTCTGGTGTGCAAGTGCAGGATCCTCATACGAACCAGACCCTTGGGACCGGGAGTAGAATTGGGCGCATGTTCGAACTCTCATCCTTACACCTCCCCACCACTAATGTCTCTGCTCCTGCCTTTTCATCACCACCATCTCTTGTACTTTGGCATTCGCGTCATGATCATGCATTTGCGTCTCGGGTACAACTTTTAGCTTCAAAGGGTTTGTTAGGTTCAGTGTCCAATAGTTCTTTTGACTGTACTTCATGTCAACTTGGGAAACAACCAGCTTTGCCATTCAATAATAGTGAGTCTCATGCTGCTGCTTCTTTTGATTTGATTCATTCTGATGTTTGGGGACCTTCTCCTGTTGCTAGTATGAGTGGTTCACGTTATTTTGTTATTTTTGTTGATGATTTCTCTCGTTACACTTGGGTGTTTTTAATGAAATCTCGTTCTAAATTATTGGACATTTATCGCACATTTGCCAAAATGGTTGAAACCCAATTTTCAAAACCCATCAAAGCCTTTCATTCTGATAATGCTTTAGAATATACTCAACATGATTTTCAAGCCATCCTCAAACATTATTGCACTGTTCCTCACTTGTCGTGTCCAGGCACCTCACAACAAAATGGTCGAGTTGAACGTATACTTAGGCACATTTTAGACATTTTTCGTGCTTTTCTTCTTTCAACATCTGTTCCTACCTCATTTTGGGGTGAAGCCACTCTCATGTACGACTGTCTACACGATCAATAAGTTGCCTACACCTATTCTTGATAATTGCAATCCTCACGAGAGTTTGTTTGGCTCTGTCCCCTCATTTCACCATTTTCATGTTCTTGGTTCTGCTTGTTTTGTTTTACTCCAACCTCATGAGCGCACCAAACTCGAGCCTCGTTCTCGGTTGTGTTGTTTTCTTGGATATGGAGTGAAACAAAAGGACTATCGGTGTTATGATCCTATGTCTCATCGTCTTTGCATCTCCCGTCATGTAGTTTTTTGGGAGCATTGACTATTCCACGAAGTTTGCAAATTCAGCATGCCATCATTTCCTCCTTTTACTACCCTTCTTGAGATTCCTCTTTCTCCAACTCCCACCAGCAATGCCTTGCCAGAGTCTTTCTTGCTCGAACAACAGTCATCTGATGCTCTCGATGCTACTCCGCCTGCGTCGCCAAGTTCTGTTCCATTCGAGGATCCAATTTGCATTCCAGCACTTCACCTTCGCCGATCCACCTGAGTAAGATCTCTCTCATCCATTTACAGGATTTTCATTACTTTCATGCCTTAGCTATCTTGCATGAGCCTCACTCCTTTCGTGAGACCTCCACTAACCCTCTTTGGTAAGTTGCGATGAAAGAGGAACTTGATGCTTTACACAAGAACAATACATGGGATCTGGTTGACTTGCCTCCTGGAAAGTCTGTGGTTGGGTTTAAGTGGGTTTACCAAATAAGACTTGTTCCGATGGCACTGTTGATAGGTACAAGGCTCGACTTGTGGCCAGAGGTTTTACTTAAGAGTACAATGTGGATTATGAGGAGACTTTGCTCTAGTTCCTCGCCTCTCTTCTGTGCGTGCTCTGTTGGCTGTTGTAGCCTCTTGACATTGGTCACTCTATCAAATGGACGTCAAAAATGCCTTTCTTAATGGTGATTTAAGTGAAGAAGTCTATATGCAACCAGCTCCTAGATTTTCTCATCCTACAAACAAGGTTTGTCGTCTCTGTCGAGCTCTATATGGACTTAAGCAGGCTCCTCAAGCATGGGTTGCTAAGTTTAGCGCCACTGTCTTTAACCTTGGCTACTCTATCAGCTCTTATGATTCAACCTTGTTTAGTCACCGCACAGAGCGGGGTACCATACTTCTTCTACTATATGTTGATGACATGATCATCACTGGAGATGCTATCATTGGCATTCAAGAACTTACACAGCTGCTCAGTTAGTACTTTGAGATGAAAGATCTTGGCCCTCTCAGCTATTTTCTTGGTCTTGAGATCTCATATTCTTCTGATGGTTATTATTTGATACAGACCAAGTATATCTCTGATCTGCTTTCCCGAGCCAATCTGACAGGCAGTAAGATTTTGACACACCGACTGAGCTTAATACTCGTCTCACTCCTCATGATGGCGAGCCTCTTCGTGATTTTACCTTATATCGGCATTTAGTTGGCAGTCTTGTCTACCTTACTGTCACTCGGCCTGATATCTCGTATGTTGTCCATCAGGTGAGTCAGTTTATGGCTTTCCTCACTCCACTCATTTCTCAGCTATCCTCCGCATCCTTCGCTACTTGAAGGGGACATTATTTCATGGGCCCTATTTCTCCTCTCAGTCTCCTCTTCAGCTGCATGCTTATACTGATGCTGATTGGGCGAGTGATCCGACAGATCGTCGCTCTACCACTGGTTACTGTTTCCTACTTGGCATTTCACTTATCTCTTGGCGAAGTAAGAAACAAACTATTGTTGCTTGATCTAGCACCGAGGCAGAATATCATGCTCTAGCTGACACTACCTCGGAGCTTCTTTGGTTGCGATGGCTATTACAGGATATGGGTGTCTCTCTTTCTTCTGCTACTCCTGTATACTGTGACAATATGAGTGCTATTCAGATTGCTCATAATGATGTTTTTCATGAATGGACCAAACATATTGAGATTGATTGTCATTTTATCCGTCATCATTTTCTTCAGGGCTCACTATAGCTTCATTCTGTCACGTCTTGTGATCAGCTCACGGATATCTTTACAAAGTCACATCCTCTAGGGCGGTTTCGAGATCTTGTGTCCAAACTCAAGTTGGTCTCACACACTCCACCTTGAGCTCGAGGGGGGCTATTAGATTTTATGTAGTGTTGCTCGACATTGGTTGTGTACATATAGCGTCTGTATTATTAGCCTACATATGTTGGCCCCTTTTGTACATTATTCTGCGTGATTCAATATACAACCTTATTTTCAACAGTAATAAAAGATAATTGATGTGATATAAAAAATAAATGATGTAATATAAAAATGAGAATGTTTTGATCTTAATTTTTTTGAGAAATGAAGTAAATAATGTTTGGGACAGAAACAAGAAACAACCCCTGTTTCTCCTTCCTCTTCTCCTAGTTTTCTCTTGTTTTTCTCTTTTCTCTCTTTCTTTTCCATTGCTCCTCTGCCATCTCCGTTCAGCGCCGCCATCACTGCCCCATTTTGTTGCTCCTACTTCGCCGTCCCTCCTCCGCCACAGATCGTTCGAGCTTTCCACAAATCCGCCATAGATCCGCCTCAGATCCGTCCACCATCTCCTCCTCACGTGGCTTCTCTGATCTTCCTTCGGCCTGCCTACCTCCTCCCCTGCTGGTGTTGTGTGGTATTTTGTTCTTCTGTTTCTTGTTTTTGGTTTTTCTATTCCCTTGTTTTTTGGTTTTTGGTTTTTTTTGCCTGGTTGCTGCTACTCTCCACTGTCGCCGTTCACCAGGCTCCTCTCCATCATCGCCACCCGATCTCCTCCACCTGCCTCTCATCATCCACTGTAGCTATTGCTTTGTGTTTTGTTGTTGTGTTGTAATATTTATGTTGTTTTGTTGTAATCTTGCTATTAAAATCTTGTATTTTTTCTGTTTGGTTGTGCTGTTTTTCTTATTTTTTGTGGGTTACTATCTCCCAGTATTAATCTGGTTTGACGTTGTGGGGGAGTTTTTTGATGCTAGTGGTTGTCCTTCAGAGGCTCTTTCTCGGTTTTATGTAGTGTCATCCATGCAACTTTCATTTAACAGTGATTGTTGCCTTAATCGCATAAGTCTCTTCACCGAGTCCTTATGCATTTTAGAAGCGCCTTGTGTGGCCCAGGAACAAGCCCGGCTTGTTTATGGTTTTTCTGAGGCCATAGATGAAATCATTGGCTACTGTTTGGTCATTTTGGATCATTCCCTGTACTTGGTCATTTTGAACTTTTCCATGTATCCTTGCTACATTAATCATTTGAGCTTTGTTTTTTGGATTGTCCACTCCTTTTTTGTTATTCGATCACATGTAACCCTTTTTCTCTACTCTTATTTGATTTAAAAAAAAAAAACCATTGTCTTGAGTTGACCATAAAATAATTTCTCTGAATTCTATTCCACGACTTTTCCATCACTCATTCAGTTGTTCATGTTTTGATGTGATAGATAATAAGTAATAATAAGTAATTTCCAGCCCACTTTCGGTGGAAAAGTAAGGCCTTGTTTGGGAAGCAAGATTTTCCAACTTAATCTCAAATTTTTTCTAAATTCAAGTTTGGCAATTTTTTAAACTCAATTCAACTCAACTCAAAAAATTTCAACTTAACTCAAAAATTTTCAACACAATTAATAAAAATTATAAATAAAGATTGAAAAAATAAATAAATAAATTTAGGGTAGCCGAAACACCCCAGGTGGTGGCTGGGCCACCCCAAGCCCAACTGGGGTGGTCCGACCACCCCTTAATATTTTATTATTTTTTTAAACTTCTTCTTATTATTTTTTTAATTAAATTTAAAATATATAGAATATTTTATTATTATTTCTATCAATGGGACATATGTTTCATTTATGGCCTTAGGATCTCTCTAGAGGGATCTTAATTATTAATTGGATATTCTCCAATCCAAATTGGACCGGAGAAAAGCCTCTACCATGTTTGACCCACATTCCTTCGTGGGCCATAGGTCGAATAATGAAGGTTGTTGATAGAGGACAATTTTCAATCATATTTGCTTTAACAAAAGGGACATATATAGCGATTCAGACATCATATGGGGACATAATTAATGGCATTGGAAAGCTCATTTAGAGGGTTACAAAGTCATATTCCATTAAGTTTTTCTAATTCAAATGTTTACTGAGTTAAAATAGACCGTAAAAAGAAAATTGAAAAGCTGTACAAAATTGCTCGTCCGTAGTTTATGTTTGAACAAGCTTTAAAACGAGTTGACAAAATAGCTCATTCAATAACTCATATGAAGTTGGTTTCGAATGAGTTATTTATAGATACACACGTTTAAAGTTGGGTTAGAACGAGCTGCTGTGTGAATTGAGAATTCAAGTAAGAATACGAGAAAACCATAGTTAGGTTCAAAAGAGCCTCTTACACGTTCAGGCAAGCTCCAATAAATTTTTGTAAACAAACTTTTATTTAAGCGTTTTCTTAGGTTCAGGAGTCTAGGTGGTATAAATATATGTAATGGCTATCTATAGCCTTAATTTATTATGTTATTTTGACCAGTTATCAATGAAAAACACTTTTAAGAGTGGTTTTCTTTTCTATCCACATTAAATCCTTGATTGATTATTAGTTTTAAGAAGAGTTGTGATTCTTATCTTGTTTGTCTTGGCAAACTAATCACGATACGCTGTATTAATTGATATCAAAGTCAAGTTGCACTGCATCAATTATTTAATTGTTGATGGAGATCTTGTGGGCTAAACAACAAAAAAATTCGTCCAAAGCGCGTTAACTAGCAGAGCAGGAACGTTAGTAATTACTACTCTTAACTATCAGCAAGAATAAAAGTCCCCAAGATTTTAAAATACCACCAACATGTTCTCACTCAACAGAATCTAACCACATTTTCGTACTCCCGAGTCCCCAAGATTCCAACTCAATTACCATGTTCTGGGAACACAAAGAAAAAAAAAAATGAACTAAAGTGGGAGGGAGGACAAGGTGGAGAAGGGTACTCATGATTCGGAACATGATCGAAATTTTAACGACGACAACGGGAAGCGCAAAGAATTGGGAGAGTTGTCGGTAAAGAGGCTGCTCGAGAACCAAGAGGTGCCGTCGTGGAGGAAGCAGCTGACAGTGAGAGCCTTCGTGGTCAGCTTCGTGTTGAGCATACTGTTCAGCTTCATAGGGATGAAGCTCAACCTCACCAGCTTTATGTATAATTGAAGCTTAATCTTTCTTAAAATAAAGATTGCAGGTTAAATTCACTTTATCCTTGAAATTTTAGAGGTTTTTTAATTCAAACCTCAATATTTAAAAATTGGGAATGTACTTTCTTAATATTTCAAAAAATTTCAATTCAAATCCTCCATTACTAATTTTCGTCTAATTTGATGGAAATCATTCCACGTACGTTTCACGTGGGATTTTGATGCCCTCTATTCCAATTTTGTCCTTATTAAAACCTATAAAATTGAGAGTAATTACGTAATTTTATAGGTTTTAATGAGGGTAATTACGTACTTTTATAGGTTTTAATGAAAGTCAAATTAGAATAGAGGGCATCAAAATCTCACGTGAGATGCACGTGAAATGATTTCTGTTCAATTAGACGGAAATTAATAACGGATGGTCTAAATTGAAATTTTTTGAAATATTAGGAGATACATTACCAATTTTTAAACATTGGAATTCAAATTAAAAAATCTTTAAAACTTAAGGGGATAAAGTGAATTTTCCCTTAGATTACAAGATACATGACAATGACATACCCTAGGGACCAAGAACATAACTAAAAAAAAATCAAGACTATTTAATAGTGTGAAAGCAAGAAAGTTTTAGGCTTGACTCAAATGCATAATTTTGATGGTGGGCCACCACCTAATAAAGCTATTTTTGGTCACTTGCTTCAAACATTTTGAATAAGGTTCATACCCAGCTATGATCATCGTATCACCATCAGTTTGATGTAAATAATAACCCTTCTAGAAATCATATTTACTAACTTAAAATATTGGATCATTTCTGTGGCCTCTCCAAGTCAAATCTTATCTTATCTCTTTTGCGAGAATAATTTTTATGTGGACTGTGTATAAACATGAGTTTTGTGCTTGTCACATCAGTTAGAATAGTCTATGTAATACTCGAGGAATTTATTAGGATGACTAAGAATGCTTTAGTATAAATTTTAGTCTAAAGTTAAATCAAATATATTAAAAAAAAATATTTGATGTCTAATTTAATATTCTCAGTTTGAACTGAGAAGTAGATAGTTAGAGTTAGCTTTGATTCACATTATAGATTATTTGTCATTTAAGATTTAATTAATTATACTTAAAATAAAAATGAATTAGTTTAGTAAGATAAGAATATATATATATCAATTGCTCTATCAATTGCTCGTTGAAACAAACTTTTCTGGACTATCTTGAAATGGTTGGTGCAAGTAGGCATATTTGGTTAATAAATTAATAATAAAACTATAGAAAGAAGAAAAATTGGTTCTATGTTCTCAAAACTCACCAAAGCTGACTTCGGCGCCCACAATAAAAAGCTGCAGTTTAAATTTTGTTCTGCTACCTTTAGGCTTATTTCCCACCATGTCCTAAGCTTTCATAAAAATTCTAGTTTTGTCCCAAAATTCAGCCTATAAATAGTCCGGGCTGTACATGTTTTCAATCACAAAATAAAATGCTCTCTCTCAGATTTCAAGTGAGAAATACTTATAATATTTATAAGCTTTAGAACTTAAAAGCTTTGGAGCTACTTAAAAGGGGGAGTGCTAGGTATAATTTTTTTATTTTTAATTTATGTCAATTTTAGTTATTAGAATTTAATTTATATCGTTATGATGTCCAAATTGCTCGGGAAAGTGTGATTGAATATCTCGGGAAGGATATTATATTCAATCATCTTTTTAAATATTATAAATGCGTCATTGTGCTACCTAAATTTTATTAGGTATTTTATAATAGTGCCGTTGTGATAGCCAAGTAATATTAGCAGTTTTAGATAAATATTACATTAATGATGTAGTAATGCCCATATAAAAATATGTGGTAATGTTACATAGTCGTTATGATGCCATAGTGACATTATAATATTTTAGATATATGTCGTTATGCTATCCAATTTTGGATAGAGCATAGAGATAAATAAAGAGGTCGTTATTTTAGCCTTCTAAATATAATTTTAAACTAATATATGGTTGCGCGCGGGCGTACCAAATGCAGTGAATATTAGAATTAAGGGTTAGAGCGGAAATTCAGCTTAACGGTGAAATGTAAGTATAACTACTTACTGAGCATGACACTATTTTAGTAAGTATAACTACTTACTGAGACTGATACTATTTTATAAAGCTTTCGAAGCATGATTATTACATGAGCCTGAATATTTTATGAATAACATGATTATATGCTTTCAATTATTTTCACATGTATTGAAATAATTTGCGAAATGAAAGGAGATGATTATGAGAACAAAAGAATGATTTTAAGAGACATGTTATTGCATATTGTTGAACATTGGGAATAAGAGATTAATTAAATATGAAGCAATAAGGTTTTCCTGTTAACGGTGGGAGCCAAAGAAGCCTCTCAGGTTAAATAAGAAGCCTTTTTGTCTTCCTAGAGTTGAATGTAAAACTATAGGATTTCTTATATTAACAGTGGAAGCCGAAGGAGCCTTCTAGGTTAAAATAAGAAGCCAGGTACTAACCGAGGAGCCGAAGGTGTCTCCTGATAGCCGTAAACGAAAGGTTCAAGTCCTTTAGAAAACCGGAAAGGCCAGAGATTGCATTGCATACATTGAATAATGTGATTTGTTTGTTTAACCTCTTTATATTTATATGCATATTCATTTTATGAGATGCAAGTAAAATGCATATATGTATAAATATAAAGTTGTATGTCTAGAAAAGATAAATGGATTTTATTACAAAATAGCTCCACAGTGCTTATCTTATCAGCTATCGATTATACAAAAACGAGCATGTTTGGAAAACCTAACATAGCTGTTATTATAATCACCATGTTAGAGATATTTTCGAAAAAGATGGCTCATATTGAAAATGTTAGTAATTCTTATACTTATTGAGACTGTGGACTCATTAATCCTCCTATGTAAATGTGGTAACACCACAATTACACCACATTTACATAGATGTTGATACAGATGTAGAAAATGGTGAAGATGATCCAAATGCCTACCTAGGTTATTATGGATAAGGCTTTCTGGTGCCTTAGTTTATTGTAGAATATCATAAAGATGCCTATCTTTTGGAATGTATCTATAGTTAGACATGTTCTAGGTACTTTTGATGTACATTTACCCATATGCCGTATGTGGCACTTTTGACTAGTGTATTTTCTTGTCTTGTAAATTACAATGTATAAATTTGTTTAATATAGAAGTCTTGTTATCAGCTCTGATATGTTCTGTAAGGGTTACATAAGAAAAAAATAATTTTTTCCGCTACGAGATTTATAATCTCTGATGATATTGAGGTAGAGATAGTAGTGCTTAGTGGCAATTGGAGATTTCCACTTTCGCCTTTCATTAAGTAAAGTTGGGGTGCTACAGCCTAAGAAAAAATAAACACACACACCTGATTATATTAGGTTTTATTAATTTTTTTTTAAAAAAAATAAATATAGAGGGTGGCAGAGGAAGGTGGGGGCAGTTCGCTGCTACCTTCATTGGCCGGGGTGGCCGCAAGCCACCCCCTATGGCTTGGGGGTGGCCACGAGCCACCCCCCAGTGGCTTGGGTAGCCGCGCAACCACCCCAAATGGCATGGGGTGGCTTGCGCAGCCACCCCTAGTGGTGGCTGGGTGGCCCACGGGCGACCCCCAGCCAGATCTGGGGGTGGCCGAGCGCCACCCAGCTTCCACCCATGCTGGCGAAGTGAGAGAGGGAGAGAGATCTGGTTGGGCAATGGGTGGAGGAGTGTGGGCGTAGGCGGTGGTTCGATTCGATCGGCGGAGGCTGACGGTGGCTAAATGGCTGTGTGGGGAATTAATCCTATACTTTGCAAACATACATTTTTCTTGCAATTTTCTTAAATAGATGATGTGTCAGAGGCTGAGTGGTTTGCACAAAATTTGGCTTTTGTGCAACGACCACACAGCAACTACTCTCCTCTTTTACATGTGTTGATAGCCTAACAAGGGTCATGCACTGATGAAAAAATATTGAACAGCGCCTTCGCTATTACAATATCATACTAACTTTATCTATAAATGAGAGTGCATTCTTTGCTAGCATATGAATCACTCTGTTCGCCTCCCTTCTTACATGATATACTCCTCATTGTTGAAAACAATTCAACATAATACGGGCATTGTCGATTACTTAGCCATAGTGACACCAATTTTTGTCATTCTTTCTTAATGTTTGCACCAAGCATCTCTCCGCAGGCACAAACAGAGGAAAATAGTGAAGAAATTCATAAGCCTAACTTATCTCGCAAAACCAGTTCTATAGAAAATGGTTGCACATTCCTTAACATGTCTAAGGTCTTGTTCACAGGCAATGCGAAATTATTTCTCAACATCCTCCCTCACGTGCAGGTCAATATTTTTCCTGGTCCTTGTCATGGAGTAAGTAGTATATGCCTCATTCGTCATGTGGTAGGCTTAGATAACATGAAGAAATTCATGGGCCTAACTCATCTCATAAAACCGATTTTATAGAAGATGGTTGCTCATTTCTTATAAACATGCTCAAGGGATTGTCCACAGGCAATGTGAGATTATTCCTCAACAAATAGGAAATGAAGATTCGAACAAATTACCTTAACTTCACAAGACGTAATATCCAGCCAATAAAGCTATCCCTTAAAGACCACACCATTGTATCTTACCTTCATTCTTATACATAGATTAAGTTTTAGTGTTAATTTGTTAAAAAATTAAAAGACCAAAATTTCATCCAAACCAGTTTGAAGAAAAAATTTTCCTACTAATTTCGATAAGTGTCAAGTATCATATCTCACATGTTTTTTTTTTTAATATTCTTAATAGCTATTTATTGTTATTATATTAACCTAAGAATCCGAATAATAATTTTTGAAAAATCTAAAGATTTTGAATAATATTTGTCACTTATTAAAGTAAGTTCAATAAAATTTCTTCTAAATTAATTTAAAAGAAATTTGTGTCCAAAAATAAATAAATCAAATTTAACTCTACTCGACTAGATTCGATTGCCGTAGTATTCATCACTCGTCCATCACTCCTTCGGTCCTTCCACGCCTTCATGTGAGAGAGAGGTAATAAGTAATTTCTAGCCACTTTCGTGGGAACAGAAAAATCGATCCAATTATAAATATAAAGCACCCACCAAAATATCCTCTCACACAATAGAGATTCACTTTCAGGCTCCCCAATATTCCAACTCCATAACCCATTTTCTCGGAAAACACAGAGAGAAAAAAAGATGCCTCAAAATGGGAGGGAGGAGAACGGTTACGACCCGGAAGATGATCGAAATGTGAACCACGACAACGGGAAGCACAAAGAATTGGGAGAGTTGTCGGTGGAGAGGCTGTTCGAGAACCAAGAGGTGCCGTCGTGGAGGAAGCAGCTGACGGTGAGAGCCTTCGTGGTGAGCTTCGTGCTGAGCATACTCTTCAGCTTTATAGTGATGAAGCTCAACCTCACCACCGGCATCATTCCTTCGCTCAACGTCTCCGCCGGTCTATTGGGGTTCTTCTTCGTGAAGACTTGGACCAAATTGCTTCGGAAGTCCGGCTTGTTGAAGCAGCCCTTCACCAGGCAGGAAAACACCGTCATCCAAACCTGTGTTGTCGCCTCCTCCGGCATCGCCTTCAGTGGTATGTGATAACCCCTTCTATTTGTCTTCTTGTTCAAAAACATGTTAGTTTAATTGTCGAAAAATCTGAAAACCAGGATGAAGGAGATAGTTTAAAAGTGTTGCACAAATTTCATGTTTCTCAAACTGGTAGACTGAAAATTCCATCTTTTAATTGATTTCTATTAACAGGAGGTTTTGGAAGTTATCTGTTTGGAATGAGTGAACGCATTGCCAAACTATCAACAAACACTCATGATTTCAAAAACCCATCATTAGAATGGATAATCGGCTTTCTCTTTGTTGTCAGCTTTCTTGGACTCTTCTCGGTGGTGCCTCTCCGAAAGGTATATAGCATTTGAGAAATCTTGGGCATTTATTAGATTTTTAAATAAAAGTTTATCGAACACAAGGAAATTAACGTGGTCATAGTGCTCTTTTTCTCCAATAATGTGTTTGATGTTTGGTGTCAGATTATGGTCATAGACTTCAGACTCACATATCCAAGTGGTACTGCAACCGCTTATCTTATCAACAGCTTCCACACTCCTCAAGGAGCCAAACTAGCAAAGTAACGTATCTAACACTTAATGGTTTCTAGTTAATGGGACCGTATGAAAATTTAGAATATCTTTTCTTTTTTATTCTATTTTTCCAGGAAGCAAGTGAGAGAGTTGGGCAAGTTTTTCAGCTTCAGCTTTTTATGGGGTTTCTTCCAATGGTTCTATACTGCTGGAGACGATTGTGGATTTGCAAGCTTCCCTTCATTAGGGCTCAAAGCATATAAATACAAGTACATATATAATTATCCTTCCGTTTGCTCTTAGTAAAATTTCAGTTTACTTTATGCAAAGAAGAATTTTCATTTGGTAAAAATTTTGCTTCACCTAAGCCTTGTTCTCATTTATTGATCATGTTGTGCCTACTGCGAAATCTTGATTGTTCTGCAGATTTTATTTTGATTTCTCAGCAACATATGTTGGAGTTGGAATGATTTGTCCCTATATCGTAAATGTATCAGTGCTGGTTGGAGGGATTCTTTCTTGGGGTCTGATGTGGCCTCTCATAGAAAAAAGAAAGGGTGATTGGTATTCTGCAGACCTGCCAGAAACCAGTCTCCATGGTCTTCAAGGTTACAGGGTAAGTTCCCACCTATATTTTCATCCATCAAGAAGGCTTTTCTGTTTATTGAAAACTTTAATTTATATCCTTTATTCAGGTATTTATCGCCATAGCCATGATCCTAGGTGATGGTCTATATAACTTCGTCAAGGTTCTAAGTCTAACCATCATAGGTTTGTCTCATCAGTTTCGGAAAAAAGATGTGAGCTCTGATCTCCCCACTGCAGGCCATTCTTCTGATCATGTGAGCTCTCAGGTTTCATATGATGACAAGCGCCGAACCCAACTCTTTCTCAAAGATCAAATTCCAGTATGGTTTTCCATTGGAGGTTATGTTGCTATTGCTGCCATCTCTACAGCCACTCTTCCACATATCTTTCACCAGCTCAAATGGTATTACATATTGGTCATGTACATATTTGCACCCATATTGGCTTTCTGCAATGCATATGGTACTGGGCTCACTGATTGGTCCCTAGCATCCACGTATGGAAAGCTTGCCATCTTTATCATTGGAGCATGGGCTGGTGCCTCTCACGGTGGAGTTCTTGCAGGGCTAGCAGCTTGTGGGGTTATGATGAACATTGTCTCAACAGCCTCTGACCTAATGCAGGACTTTAAGACTGGCTACTTGACACTTGCTTCGCCCCGTTCCATGTTTGTGAGCCAACTAATTGGCACAGCAATGGGTTGCATAATTTCCCCTTGTGTCTTTTGGCTCTTTTACAAGGCCTTTGATGACATTGGGCAACTTGGAAGTCAATATCCTGCCCCGAACGCTGTTGTGTTCCGTAACATGGCTTTGCTGGGAGTAGATGGCTTCTCAAGTCTACCAAGGAATTGCCTTCTACTCTGTTATGTGTTTTTTGGTGCAGCCATTTTGATAAATTTTATTAGAGATTTAGCGGGTAAGAAGTGGCGACAGTTCATTCCACTTCCAATGGCTATGGCAATACCTTTCTATATAGGATCATATTTCACCATTGATATGTGTGTTGGAAGCTTAATATTGTTCGTGTGGGAGAAAATAAACAAGGCCAAGGCAGATGCTTTTGGGCCTGCAGTAGCTTCTGGTTTGATATGTGGAGATGGGATATGGACTTTGCCTGCTTCTATCCTTGCTCTAGCTGGGGTTAAGCCTCCAATCTGCATGAAGTTTTTGTCACGAGGGACGAATATTAGGGTGGATAATTTTTTAACACCACAGGGCTAAATGTGATAAATGAATGTGAAGTCTTTAAAGCAATTAAGTTTCTAGCTTGTAATATAAGGTTTAGGGTTTTGTCGGTTTATTTATTTAAGTGAACGTTTGTACTCCTATTAAAAACCGATGACAATTAATGAAAAAATTTGTTTGTTTTGGATGTGACTACTGTTATCTTTTTGTGGTGAGACTCCGCCAACACCAACTTATGATGAGTTCATCCACCATGTATTGATGATGATGAGAGGATGCACTTGATTTTGAAATAGCATGATTGAATGCTCATTCGTGTTTTGGATGGAAGCCAAAGAATGATCCGAAGCCAAAGCAAAAGCTATATATCATGCCCAACTTCGAGAAACAAAAGATAAAAGATATGCACTTTGATAAGCGTCAAATGTTGCACATTTAAGCCCCTTAATTGGCATATGTTAATTCCTTAGTGTTATTAATTGTTTGATTTTTGTGTTTCATGTTTTATTTTGCAAATGCAAGAATTCCATTGAAAATCGGGCTTAAAAGACTATTTGGATGCATTTTGGCACCTGGGATCAAGCTCAGCAGCACTTGGGATCGAGCGTACATACGCTCGAGCGCATTCCAGCCTACGATCGAGCGCATCAGGGATCGAACGCAGAACCAGCCAAGCTCGAGCGTAGGTGCGATCAAGCGCACTTAGGCGTCCAAAATACGGCAACAATCCTTTTTCACATTGGATTTGGTTTTCAGTCTCCTACTTGGATTGGGAGACTGACCTGTGGTTTCCTAGGATTTTTAGGGTTTCTAGGCTTCTCATAATCCCTATAAATAAGCCTCTAAACATTGTAGAAAACACACCACTTCCTAGAGCAAAAATTCATTGGAGCTTAGCAGAGTCATGAGCAACCAAACCCCTTCGTGGAGTGTTGATGTAACCTTATCCAAGCACAATGGTTTAATTGTATTTAACTTCGAGATTTTCAGTTTATGCATGTTGATTGTAGAACTATGAGAATTGATACATATTGATTTCATTCTTAAATATTAAATGTAATTGTTCTTAATTTCAAAATCAATATTTGTGAAATTCTTCTCTTGTATTAGAAAGTCTTTTACTTTTATTGAACTCAAATCATTCTTGTTTTCTGTGATTATAAGGATGATGGTTATACAATGGGTTTAATTGATATATGATCATTGGATTTGATAAGCCATGCCTAGGGAAGATCGATTGTACTACACCCTAGTTTAGTATAATTTAGGTAGACAGTCTGTGCCAACCGAAAATGGGTTACACTTATTCATTGATTATATGTATCTTGTTATAGAATTTGATAATTCATACCTAGGAAAGACAGGTCGTACTACATCTTAGTTGTTAGGTAGACGATCTATGCCAACTGAAAGTGGATTATACTTATTCTTTAATAAGGGAGTTTCTTGTTTCTTTATAACATGCATAAAATGAATTTCTGGATTAAATATGATTAACTATTGTTGTGTGGATAGAGGTGAAGTTAATATCCTACACTCTCTCTTATATTTAATTCTCTTTTAATTTTATGCACTTTAGTTACAAACCAAGTCAATCGTCTTTTTAATTAAGTTAATTTTGATCTTTCGAATTTGATAACAAAACCCCAGCAATCCTTGAGGTTTGACACCCTCTCTTTAGCCTATCCTATAAGGATTCGTCCTATTGCGAGTGGTAATTTATATTATTGATATTTTTGGACACAAAAAGGCCACATTAATTTTTGGTGCTGTTGCCGAGGATTGCTTAACGGTTTAGTTATTAAATTTTGAGGATTAATCTTAGCTTAATTATTTTATGCCTTTGTTTTTTATTTTTTATTTTTAATTTTGGTTTTTGTGTTCTTTTTTTTTTTTTTTTTTTTTTTTTGAGTTTTTCTCACACAGGTCCAGAGTTGCGAAGACCCCCATGCACGCCTGCGCTCGAGCCCAGCCAGCCTGCGATCGAGCCTAGCATCGGCAGTGCGATCGAGCGTACCTTGAAGTATGATTGAGCACCCTTGTGCCAGCCTGCCAGATTCCAGTAACTGCAACATCGAAATTCTAGCTCCTTCGGGCCGTTTGAGAGCTTTTACTTTCTGTTTCAATTTTTATTTTATTGTGATTTCCTTTCTAGTTTATGTTGGGTCGCCATTTTTTGTCTTTGCCATTAATTGCTTGTGACCTCGGCAGTGAACACACTCTTAGACAACTTAAAGCCGAAAGGAATTCTAAATTGCTAAGAGAGCACACCACTGAGGCCATGGGCAACCATGTGGCTTTGAGAGATCACTATCTCCCTACCACACACACTTCCCCCACATGTCTCAGGCTGCCGGACATTACTATGAGATTAAGCCTAGCAGTATACAAAGTCTACCATCTTTTCTAGGGCATAGCAATGAAAATCCTTACGACTTCCTCAATGAATTCTTAGCAATCTATTCCACCATTAAATTGACTGGATTCACTGAGGATGCTCTAAGGATGCATCTTTTTCCTTTGTCCTTCAAGAAAAGAGCCAAACATTGGTTTAATTCCTTAGCACCCAACTCCATTACTTCTTGGGCATAATTGCAACAAGAATTTCTTAAGAAGTATTTTCCCGTAGGAAAGACCAATGACATTAGGAGAGCTATCCCTAGTATCTCCCAATATATGGGTGAGTAATTCCATGAGACCTGGGAGAGACTGAGGGACCTTAGATCATGCCCACAACACGCTGTCCCGAAATGGCAACTTGTGCAAAGCTTCTATGATGGCTTGACTGAGCCTCATAGACAAATGGTAGATGCATCCTGTGGGGGGACATTTATGTTAAAGAGCAAGGATGAAGCATGGGCCCTATTTGAAAATTTGACTAGTAATTATGTTCATCATGCTTCCACTAGACGTAGGGCACCCGCACCTAAAGTACCAAAGACCGACGGTCTCTTTGAAGTAGGATATTTTGCGGATGTTGCTACCCAAGTAGTTGATGCTATCACTAGGAAGTTAGATCAATTGATGATTGCTGGTCTTGCACCTAATTCTACTCACATGCACGCACGACCTGAACCATGCTCATTTTGTTCTAGTCCTATGCATCATATAAATGACTGCCCTACTACTAGAAATTATGCTGATGTTTCTAATGAGCAGGTCAATGCAGCATTCTCCCAACCAGGTAATGATCTATACTCCAATACTTATAACCCAGGGTGGAGAAATCATCCAAACCTCTCATGGAAGGCCCAAGCTCCTGGGCTGCACAATCAAGCTCAATCTAACAGGTAGCCCTATCAACCTTCTTCCACATACCGGCCTCCACAATAGCAGTATCAGGCGACACCAGCCCCTCGGTCGGATTCTGACTTTCAAGAGAAGATATGGAACCTTATGAGTGAGACGAATCAGACTCTGAAAACTCACCAAGAGATAATGAAAGCTCAACAGCAGATTGTGAACTCGCACACTCAGGCATTTTCCAAGTTAGAAGCTCAGACGCGTCGGCATCGGAATTTCAAAATATGGTGTTGAAAGCTATAAGCGAAATGAAGACTATGAATCAGAAAGTGAATTCTCACTCTCAGTCCATCACCAAAATAGAAGCCCGAATCGGTAGTATCGCCAAGTTAGAAGCTCAAGTCGGACAAATTGCCAATGCCCTCAACAAGAGGGATGAAGGAAAGCTTCCAAGTCAGCCAATGACCAACCCTAGGGGAATATACATGGTAGAAGGAAGCACTTCTCTTCTAAAGCAAGTTCAATCCGTCACCACATTGCGAAGCGGAAGACTGGTTGACAATCATGTGAAGGAAAAGAAGGATGAGCAACTTGAGGCCCCACAGAATCTGCATCAGGAAAAGGGTAAGCAAGTAAGCACTGAGGCTTCTTCATTAGCTGCCCCCACTCCTGAGATACCATATGAGCCTAGGGTCCTATTCCCAAAGCGTCTCAAGGCACCTTCCCACTTCATGAAGCAAGGAGATAAGATACAAGACATGATGGAGGCCTTCAAGCAAGTCAAAGTCAACATCCCACTCCTTGATGCCATCAAGCAAATTCCGGCCTACGCAAAATTTCTCAAAGACTTGTGCAATCAGAAGAGGAAGAATCGGAAGCACATTCCAAAGAAGTCATTCTCATCGAGCAAGTGAGCTCTCTGATTTAGCATAACACTCCTCCAAAGTTCAAGGACGCTGGAGCTCTTACAATTCTGTGCGTCATTGGAAACACTGAGATTGAGAGAGCCCTCCTCGACTTAGGAGCTGGTGTGAATTTGCTTCCATACTTGGTGTATCAGTACCTTGGCTTAGGGGAACTGAAACCTACAAGCTCTATCTTGGAATTGGCGGACCGATCTATCAAGAAACCCCGAGGGATTGTGGAAGATGTCATCATCAAGGTGGACAACTTCTACTATCTAGTTGACTTCATAGTTCTTGACACATAACCTATCCCGAATCCAGAAAAGCAAATTCCTGTCATTGTCGGGCGACCTTTCTTAGCCACAGCCAATGCATGCATCAATTGTCAAACTGGAGTAATGAAGATCTCCTTTGGGAATATGAAAATCAAACTGAACATCTTCAGTGCCTTCCAGAATGCACCTTATCAGAATACATGTTTCTTCTTGGATGACATTGGAGAAACTATTGAAGACCCACCTCCTGACCCTCTATTTGAAGCCCCATCATGGAGAAACCCACCGGAGCCTATGCCTCTCACTTCAAGTACTCCACCACCTAATGACAACCCAACAAGGAACATATTTCATTCAGAGGTTACTGAAGTGGACTACATTGGGGTGGACAATTTTTTGGCAAGTTCCCTGGTCGCCCTGGTTTTTTAGAACCCCCATTGAGACAAGAGGTTGATCATTAAACCAGTTTTAGACAAACACATTGAGTATCATCATGGGGAGCATCAAGACTTTTCAGCTAAAAGAAGAAGTTTTGGGATGTTAAGAGGAATCCTCTTCCTTTTGGAGTGCTATATGATGATGAAGAAGAAGGGATGGAATAGCTTGATTGGACTTCTGAATGATTGAGGTAAGATCCTTCGGAACTTGGACTTAAATTGAAAAATACCTCATGGGATCGAGCACAGGCCCTGTGTGCTCGACTCCTCACTCCACCAAGGTACATGATCTCCATCCAGGTTTATTTTATCCATTGTTGCTTCATTCTTTGATTATACTTTTACAACAATGCGTGCACTTGATTGGTATTTGGTTGGAGTATCACTTTCTTTTTCAGGACATATGTTTTTGCATGCAAGTTTGGGGTATGATACACCCCACATCTGCTCATTCAAGTATTCCTATACTCTTAATCTTATTCTTTAGTTTTGTAAATACATTGTGGACAATGTATTATTCAAGTTTGGGGTGGAAAAACAAAACAATGTCCAAATTTTGTTGTTATGCCATTCTTAAGCATATGGTTGAGCTTTGATTTTGGTTTGAATTTGATTGGCAGGCTTAATGTTATGAACACATGATTATTTAGGAATTTTGAGTCTTGTTACTTACTTTTGGCAACATGAGATGCTTCTTGATTCAATTTAAATCTATCTTGAGCAAACTAGCACATGTCAGTGAGGTATGAAATTTTTGACTAATTATGTTTGCTTTCCTTATCTTGAATTCTATTGGTGACATATTGGATGAATAACCTTGGTATGCTATTAAAAAAAAAAAAAAGTTGATTTTTTCACTTAGTAACTGAACCTCTTGCCTCATTAAGAAGTGAGTGTTCACGTCAAAAAGTAAGAAGTTTGGTTGGTTAATAAAATTGCTAGCTTAGTTTTGTAGCCTTTTTTTTACTCGAGTTAGTAAGTCCTTAGGGGTATCTCTACACTTAATGCCCCAAAGTCATTTGGTTTTGGAGTCATTAGCTTAACACTCGATACATGGGTCAATTAAAAAGCTTAAGGGAGCTAAGCAGTACACAACAAGTTTTTTTATTTTATTTTATTTTTTATTTTTTATTGGTATGCCTTGGTTGTTTCATCTAATAAGAAGTCCAATAAATTCTGAGATGTTGATTCATTTATATTGGAATTATTTTGAAGCCTCATGATTTTGTTTGCCAATGAATGAGAACCATTATTTTTGTAATGCTTTATTCTTTTGAATGAGATAATGATGACAATGTTTGTGGGTATCATACCCGGAAAACCCTCAAGAGACTTCACTCGTCCTCTAGGGAATACCTAGGGGCATCCAACGAAAAATTGATTATCTTTTTGTTTTCCTGTTTATTTTCTGTTTTGGATTGCTAAGGGACTAGTAATATGTAAGTTTGGGGGTATGATAAGCGCCAAATGTTGCACATTCAAGCCCATTAATTTGCATATGTTAATTCCCTAGTGTTGTTAATTTTTTTGTTATTGTGTTTCAGGTTTTATTTGGCAAATGTAAGAATTCCATTAAAAATCAGGCTCAAAAGACTATTTGGATGCATTCTGGCATGTGGGATCGAGCTCAACAGCACTTGGGATCAAGCGTACATACGCTCGAGCGCATTCCAGTCTACGATCCAGCGCATCGGCGCTCGCACGCAGAACCATCCAAGCTCGAGTGCTTATGCGTTCGAATGCATATCTTCTAGGATCGAGCGTAGGTGCGACCAAGCACACTGGGGCGTCCAAAAAACGGCAACAGTTCTTTTTCACCTTGGATTTGATTTTTAGTCTCCCACTTGGACTGGGAGACTGACCTACGATTTCCTAGGGTTTTTAGAGTTTCTAGGCTTCTCCTAATCCCTATAAATAGACCTCTAAACATTGTAGAAAACACACCGCTTCCTAGAGCAAAAATTCATTGGAGCATAGCAGAGTCATGAGCGGCTAAACCCCTTCATGGGGTGTTGATGTATCCATATCAAAGCACAATTGTTGGATTGTATTTAATTTCTAGATTTTCAATTTATGCATATTGATTGTATAACTATGAGAATTGATACATATTGATTTCATTCTTAAATATTAAATGCAATTGTTCTTAATTTCAAAATCGATATTTGTGAAATTCTTCTCTTGTCTTAGAAAGTCTTTTACTTTTATTGAACTCAAATCATTCTTGTTTTCTATGATGATGAGGATGATGGTTATACAACAGGTTTAATTGACATATGATCAATAGGATTTGATAAGCCATGCCTAGGGAAGATGGATTGTACTACACCCTAGTTTAGTGTAATTTAAGTAGACAGTCCGTGCCAACCGAAAATGGGTTACACTTATTCATTGATTGTATGTATCCTATTATAAAATTTGATAATTCATACCTAGGGAAGACGGGTCGTACCACATCTTAGTGGTTAGGTGGACGATCCGTGCCAACCGAAGATAGATTATACATACACTACAAGAAACTGACTCATTAGGGGCGACTTATTAGGGGCGACTTTATAGTCGCCCCTAATACTCAACTATTAGGGGCGACTTTTAAAAGTCGCCCCTAATAGTCAATTATTAGCGTCCACATAAAAGTGGACGCTAATAATGGGTCGAAAGGTTGACTATTAGCGTCCACTTTACAGTGGACGCTAATAAGTCGACCCTAATATACACGCAGGAATTATTAAAGGGGCGCGAAAAATTTAAGGGGCCAAGAAAAAACTTTTAGCGTCCACAATAGTCGACCCTGATAGTACACCAATAGCGTCCACTTCAGTGGACGCTAAAAGCTTAAAAAAAAAAAACAAAAAAAAAAAAAAAACAAATAAAAGATCAATAGGGTCGACTCTCAAAGTCGACCCTAATACTTAAGTATTAGGGTTGACACAGTCGACCCTAAAGGGTACGTAGAAAAAATTAAAAAAAAATTAAAATTAAAATTGATGAACAATAGCGTCCACTAAAAGTGGACGCTAAAGATGCATCATTAGGGTCGACTTTGAAAGTCGACCCTAATGGGTAACTATTAGGGGCGACTTTATCGCCCCTAAAGAGTGGGTAAAAAACAATTAAAAAAATTAAAAAATTAAAATTTGAGCAATAGCGTCCACTAAAAGTGGACGCTAAAGACGCATCATTAGGGTCGACTTTGAAAGTCGACCCTAATGGGTAACTATTAGGGGCGACTTTATCGCCCCTAAAGAGAAGGTAAAAAACAATTAAAAAAAATTAAAAATTAAAATTGATGAGCAATAGCGTCCACTAAAAGTGGACGCTAAAGATGCATCATTAGGGTCGATTTTGAAAGTCGACCCTAATGGGTAACTATTAGGGGCGACTTTATCGCCCCTAAAGAGTGGGTAAAAAACAATTAAAAAAAATTAAAAATTAAAATTTGAACAATAGCGTCCACTAAAAGTGGACGCTAAAGACGCATCATTAGGGTCGACTTTGAAAGTCGACCCTAATGGGTAACTATTAGGGGCGACTTTATCGCCCCTAAAGAGAAGGTAAAAAACAATTAAAAAAAATTAAAAATTAAAATTGATGAGCAATAGCGTCCACTAAAAGTGGACGCTAAAGATGCATCATTAGGGTCGACTTTGAAAGTCGACCCTAATGGGTAACTATTAGGGGCGACTTTATCGCCCCTAAAGAGTAGGTAAAAAACAATTAAAAAAATAAAAAATTAAAATTGATGAGCAATAGCGTCCACTAAAAGTGGACGCTAAAGATGCATCATTAGGGTCGACTTTGAAAGTCGACCCTAATGCGTAACTATTAGGGGCGACTTTATCGCCCCTAAAGAGTAGGTAAAAAAAAAAAAAAAAAAAAAATTAAAATTAATGAGATGTGCTTGAATCTTCTGTTGCTGCGATCGATCGCACCCAAGGTGCGATCGATCGTAGTAACAGAACGTTCAAACCCAATATTCGAGTACTAAAATTGTTTATGCATCATTAGGGTCGACTTTGAAAATCGACCCTAATGGGTAACTATTAGGGGCGACTTTATCGCCCCTAAAGAGTAGGTAAAAAACAATTAAAAAAAATTAAAAATTAAAATTGATGAGCAATAGCGTCCACTAAAAGTGGACGCTAAAGATGCATCATTAGGGTCGACTTTGAAAGTCGACCCTAATGCGTAACTATTAGGGGCGACTTTATCGCCCCTAAAGAGTAGGTAAAAAAAAATTTAAAAAAAATTAAAAATTAAAATTGATGAGCAATAGCAAAATAATAGTGTATATATATTATATGATGAATATATTGATACCTTATGGAAAGATTTTACACTGTTAAATATAACAAAATAAAATCTAAACCGTAAAATAATTCCTCTCAGTTGTAAGTGAAACAATTGAAATTGAAAGATTGATCGAATATCCGATCAATCATAATTAATTAGTTCGATTGATCGTGATAGGATCAAATGTTCGATCAAACATCCGATCGAACCTAATGAATTAGTTCGATTGATCGTGATAAGATCAAATGTTTGATCAAACATCCGATCGATCCTAATGAATTAGTTCGATTGATCATGATAGGATCAAATGTTTGATCAAACATCCGATCGAACCTAATGAATTAATTCGATTGATCGTGATAGGATCAAATGTGGGATTAAACATCCGATCGATCCTAATGAATTAGTTCGATTGATCGTGATAGTATCAAATGTTCGATCAAACATCCGATCGAACCTAATGAATTAGTTCGATTGATCGTGATAAGATCAAATGTTGGATCAAACATCCGATCGATCCTAATGAATTAGTTCGATTGATCGTGATAGCATCAAATGTTCGATCAAACATCCGATCGAACCTAATGAATTAGTTCGATTGATCGTGATAGGATCAAATGTTGGATCAAACATCCGATCGATCCTAATGAATTAGTTGGATTGATCGTGATAGGATCAAATGTTGGATCAAACATCCGATCGATCCTAATGAATTAGTTCGATTGATCGTGATAGCATCAAATGTTCGATCAAACATCCGATCGAACCTAATGAATTAGTTCGATTGATCGTGAATCGTGATAGAATCAAATGTTCGATCAAACATCCGATCGATCCTAATGAAGTAGTTCGATTGATCGTGATAGGATCAAGTGATCGATCAAACATTCGATCGATCCTAATTAATTAGTTTGATTGAGATTGATCTTAATGAATTAGTTCGATTGATCGTAATTTGATTAAATGATCGATCAAACATCCGATCGATCATAATGAATTAGTTCAATTGATCGTGATAGGATCAAATGATCAATCAAATGTTGGATCGAAAATCCGATCGATCAAACATCCAATCGATCCTAGTGAGTTAGTTCGATTGATTGTGATAAGATCAAACATCTGATCGAAAATCCAATCGATTCTAGTGAATTAGTTCGATTGATCGTAATATAATCAATTGATCGATCAAATATCCGATAGATCATAGTGAATTAATTATATTGACCATGATAAGATCAATTGATTGATCAGACTGGATACAATTGAAGGTTCAATCGAACATGTGCATCTTACATGTTCAATAAATACATGTAATTTTTATAGATTAGGTTAAAAAAAAAAAAAAAATTTAACCCAATTTGAAGAAAAACTTTGTCCATATATATATATATATATATATATATATATATATATATATGTGTGTGTGTGTGTGAGAAAACTACAAAATGATGTATATATATTAACAAATAAAAAATAGAAAAATAGGAAACTTTACTAATTATGACCCAAAAAATTAATTTTTTTTTTCAATCAATTTTGACTTTAAAAAAAAAAAAAACTAATATAATTGTTTTAATAAATTCAAATAAAAAAAATTAAAAAGTGGACAATCAGCGTCAACATTATAGGTTGACGCTAATAGTATGGTTATCAGCGTCGACTAAGTCGACGCTGATAAAAAAATATGTGAGTTTCGTACAAATTAGAAGGCGGGATCCATTGGCGCGGCGATGAAATTTTTGGAAATTTTTTTCTAACCCATTCTTCTCATGTTATCCCCTGCCTTCTGCAATTCTGCACAATGAAGATTGACAGATGAGACCGTGAGAGAGAGAGAGAGAGATGTGATTCAAAGACCTGATATATATCTCTTTGTCTCTCTCACTAATGAACATTTGTCTTTCGTTTTTATTTTTGTAGATTGGATTTTTGGTTCCTCTTACTCAAAATCTAGAGGAAGACACATCAATCCCAAAGCTCACTCTCTCCGAAGGCCCAAATGTCATCGGCCGCAACAGTGTCCCTGCGACCGACAAGAGGCTCAGCCGCAAGCACCTCACTCTAACCGCTTCCGCCGATGGCTCGGTCAACTTGTTTGTGGTGACTCACTAATCCATTTACGTTTTGCTTGTAGAGAATTATATATGGGGTTTTGTTTCAATTGTTTGACTGATTTCTTAGAGTGGGAATTGTAGGAGGGTACGAATCCCATTGTGGTTAATTCCGGGAATAAAAGAAGGAAGCTATCCAACGTTTTCAGGTCCCTAATGATAAGTTACCTTGGACCTTTCGCCTTTTGCAAGTGAAAGGGCTGCCGGCTTGGGCGAACACCTCTTGTGTTTCTATAAGGGATGTGATTCAGGTAACAATATTGTAAAATCTGCAAAGGCGTTTTCTGCCTGCTTTAATCTGTAAACTTAGTATGTAGTTTTTTTTCAGTCGAGAGTTTTCTGATGTAAATTGATGGTGTTTGTATCACTTTCAAAGAAATAAAGGATTGCCTATAACACTATCATACAAATTGTAGGAGATATGGAGCCACAGAGTTGGCTGATTGTTAAATTGGTTATTTTTTTTTGTTTTGATTATTGAATCAGCTATTTCTTTGGTAGGGGGATGTTCTCATTGCTATCCTTTCAAATTACATGGTAGATATTGATTGGTTGTTACCTGGTGAGTCCTGTTCACTTTGGTTCATCCTTGGTTTACTTTTGTTTCCTCTGTTTGAGATAGACTGTCAACATCTTAGACTAACAAATCCTGTTGAGAAGTAGTTATTTTGAATCCGTAAAATCAATGTAAATAATGCGTGCATGTGTGCACACACAAGCACTTCACCTATAATATCTGAAATCATTTTCCAATTCCCATGTCTAGGTTGCAATTTGAAAGAGCTGAAGATAAACTTATCTGCACATTGTTATCGTTTGTTTATATTACTCTTGAGTTAGGCATATAGATTGCTATAGTTATTTTTTTTTGGCCCTTGGTTACAGGGATAATACCTGGTAGTTTTATTCATGAGCAAGTGGTCTTTTTGCTAATGCTGTTTGTGGTTTTTTTTTTTTTTTAAATGGGTATTTGTTCTGCTTCTTTGGGTGGTTTTTCACTGCTCCTCAGATAGGTTTGCTACATGTGTTGCCTATATTACAAGTAATATTTGCACTTACATAATTTGTTCCTGTTATTGTTACGCTTCCACTGCATTTTTTACTCTCATTTGCTGTTTGTGTATTATTTTGTATCTAGATGCAGTTATGGGCTAATCTCATCAGCTATTTGATGATTGCATTTTTCTTGAATCCAATGCATACATTCCTTTATAAGTAATGCTTTCTTTTTCTTTTTCCTGTTGTAGCATGTCCAACACTTGCAAAAATCCCTCATGTGTTGGTCGTTCATGGGGAAGGTGATGGAACATTGGATCATATGAAGGTTTGCCCTTTTTTTTTTTTCTTCCAATTAAATGCTAACCTCTGCTATACATAAAGGTTTAGATTGGGGGAAACAGATGCTTACTTAGTAACTCTGATATTTTCTAGAGAAATAAGCCTGCAAACTGGATTCTGCACAAACCGCCCCTGCCTATTTCATTTGGGACACACCATTCGAAGGCCATGCTTCTTGTCTATCCTCGGGGAGTGAGGATTATTATACATACTGCAAATCTAATATATGTAGATTGGAACAATAAAAGCCAAGGATTGTGGATGCAAGATTTCCCCTGGAAAGATCAAAATAGTCCAAGCAAAGGATGTGCATTTGAAAATGACTTGATTGATTATCTGAGTGCCTTGAAGGTATTACATATAACATCTTATGTGGAAGATTGAGGCCTGAAGATATTATTTGGCTTTCTCGAGCACATGTAATATTTCTTCAGTCGATTGAGATGATATTTTCCTAGAAGTGATATCATGAATCTCTTTTTATTCCTTATTTTCTTAATTTGTTCCCTGCAAAGAAACTGATGCCTATATCATCGGCATTTTTAATCTAATTTTTGATAAGTCTCGATTTTTCTTCTTTATTTCTTTAACTTTCATGCTTTGTTGCTTCGGGGCATTTTATTTGTTTCTGATCTTTAGTTTATTCTCTTTCAAAAAATTGTTGCCCAACAAAGCCCTTGTCTAACCCATAGATTTGGAACGTAAGCTTGCCTGTGAAAGAGATTGTGGATGGATGGAACTTGACATTGATTTTGTTGCTTCAAATTTTATGTTCTCTTTGTAGTGCTGTTGTCCAGATTAAGCATATTAACCTTGTGTATTTTTTTCTTTTTACAGTGGCCTGAATTTTCTGTTAAATTGCCGGCCCTTGGAAACTTCAATATCAATCCAGCTTTCTTTAAGAAGTTTGATTATAGTGAGGCGGCGGTACATTTTCCATTCCCTTAATTTTCTTTTTTTACTTTTTCTTTCTAAAATGACATTTCATTTCTGTTGGGAGGATATACTGTTAAAGCAGTATCTGTCTGTGTGTAGCATGCCATTACATGAGGACATGAAACTACTTGCGTATTTTTCAGGTCAGATTGATTGCTTCTGTCCCTGGATATCATACGGGTACCAATATCAAAAAGTGGGGACATATGAAGCTACGAACTGTTCTCCAGGAGTGTACTTTTGATAAAGAGTTCAAAAAATCCCCACTTGTTTATCAGGTATAGTTAAAATTCTTCTTGATGGGCATAATGATCATGTGGCAGTTGATGGATTTTGATGCTAGGGTTTTCTGTTAGTAGGTGAAGAAATCAAATAACAGATTCTTCTAATTAATAAACTTTTCTTTTATTTGGTTTCTCTCTGTTTTATGCTGGTCTGGACCTAGTCTTTTCATTAATACTTTTCTGCTTAACTTTTTATGTGCATAAGTTTTGTAATGGATCTTTCCATAATGTTATGAAATGAAAGTGCTGATTGGTTTCTTGAATTTTATTGTAAAGCCAATAGCCAACAGACTCAAACACCTTATGAACAGCCATTGTAAAGCCAATAGCCAACAGACTCAACACCTTATGAACATAAGGCTTGACTGTAGATGAATTCTAAGAATAACTGGTCATTGAAGTTTTTGTAATATTATAATAGAAGCATCTTTGACTTACCAAAAAAATAATAGAAGCATCTTGGATGCTGACACATAAATTTGTTCTATGATTTGTTAAAATTTTCCAGATGTCTTAAAGCCAACTGTACAGTTCTTACTTCAAAGGCGAGTAAGAATTTTTGAAATGCATAAAAAGCCTATTAATCATGCCCATTTTCCAATGAGTTGGGACTAATCAAGTAATTTTGAACTCACGAAAGATGTGTCAAGTTGACTTAAGTTGACAATTTCTTCTCAAGAAAATAATTACAA
The DNA here is from genome assembly GCF_965113065.1 of Corylus avellana. Classification (NCBI taxonomy): domain Eukaryota; kingdom Viridiplantae; phylum Streptophyta; class Magnoliopsida; order Fagales; family Betulaceae; genus Corylus; species Corylus avellana. The sequence continues at coordinate 18,742,238 of NC_142496.1, forward strand.
TGTAGAAATTGATTAACTCCAAATTTTTTCATGTAAATTTTAGAGTACGCATACCATATTAGATTCTTCTATTTGTCCATTTCTATACATTCTGAGTGAATTCTGTTTTTGTTCTTTCTTTCTTCCCCAGGGTTATGCAGCTGGAAATGCCATTCCAAGTCCACTAAAGAATGTGGAGAAAGAATTCTTGAAGAAGTACTGGGCAAAGTGGAAGGCAAGCCACACTGGTCGCTCGTATGTATATCTCATCACTAGAGAGAGTTTGTACCTTAAATGCTAATTAAGGTTGTATATTTCGATTGGAAGTCTAATATCAAATTTAGTCAGTTGCTGAACGAACTTGTCGGCTTCTTGTTATTTCATAACCATTTAGGCATTTAGTGAAAAAATGGTAACCAGAGAAACTAATAATTTTTTTTGGTATTTGTTATCTTAGATGTGTTGTACCTTCTGACTCAGAAATTCACAGTATTTAGTGTTCCTACTTTCTATTTTTTGTTTCTTTAATTATTTTTATTAATTATACTTAACAGTAATTCTTTTCAATATTCCAGTTGTGCAATGCCACATATAAAGACATTCGCACGGAATAATGATCAGAAATTCGCGTAAGAGTTCATATTATGCCTGTTGGTTGGGTCATTAAATTTTCATAGTTTAAGCATGGACCTTGAACTTTACTCTTCCCCAACAGTTGGTTCTTGCTGACCTCATCAAATCTTAGCAAAGCTGCCTGGGGAGCCCTCCAGAAAAATAATTCTCAGTTGATGATCCGTTCTTATGAGGTATGTATATCAATATTTGCACCAACTGAAAGATGAGAATTAAGTTACAAAATGCAAGTTAGATAATGAAGTTTGAAGAACATAGTTTAAAAACTAACCTCAGATCCGTAGACTGTTTTTCTTTGGATTAATGGTTATATAATTTGCCCCTTTGACATTATTGAGTCTTTTCCTTATTGCTCCAACTGAAGGATTGACATTGTATTTCTACCATTTTCTGTGTGTTCTTATTTCAGCTGGGAGTGCTATTTTTACCATCTTCTATTGAAAGACACGGTTCTGGATTTTCTTGTACAAATAATGGGGATGTCGTGGAGGTAATGACTATATCCTGGCTTGTGAGTTCTTTGATCATCTGAGCATTGAATTCATTGTCCGACATTTAGAGTGTTTTGTCATTTTTTTTCCGAATGAACTGAAAGTTAGTTCATTCGGCTACAATTTCTTTTACGCATACAGGGCAGCTGTGGGAGAATTGCCTAACCCAAAACACTTAGCTTAGGTTATTGGAATAAAAACGTATTACCTAAACAGAATGAGATAACCATAATCTATGATTAACTCTCCATATTCTTTTTATTGTCTTTTCTCAAGTAAGCTACCGAATTGAACAAGGATGAAAGTTGGAAAAGATATCCTTACCGCCAAACATGCACATCATTTTTCGGTTTAATGGATCTCTTAAACCACCATATAATGATTATAAAATAGAGCCCAAAATGGATTCTAAGGCAGCCAAGATAAATCTAAGTTCCACGAATATATGAATTTGTTTCCTGGTTTTGCGATCGATCGCACTTGGAGTGTGATCGATCGCAAAATATAAAAAACCTACTTGAAAACCTACTGGTACTGCGATCCATCGCACACGATTGTGCGATCGATCTCAAAATGTAGAAAACTTACTGACGTTGCGATCGATCGCACTTCAAGTGCGATCGATCGCAACGTCAGTAGGTTTTCTACATTTTGAGATCGAAAACCTACTGACGTTGCGATCGATCGCACTCCAAGTGCGATCGATCGCAGATTTTTTTTTTTTTTTTTTTTTTTTGATTTTTTAGGACCATTAGGGTCGACTTTGTGGACCCTAATGGTTAACTATCAGCGTCCACTTTAATTTGGACGCTGATAGTCAATTTTTTTTTTTTCAATTTTTTTGGACCATTAGCGTCCACAAAAGTGGACGCTAATGGTTGACTATCAGCGTCGACTACTTCCATCATCTTTAGGGTCAAAACATTGCGCCTTTTAGAGTCGATAAAGTGGACGCTAAAAGTGATCATTAGGGTCAACTCTAAGTGGACGCTGATAGTTAATTTGCTTGAGAATTTTTTAGGACCATTAGGGTCGACAAAAGTCGACCCTAATGGTTAACTATCAGCGTCCACTTTGGTTTGGACGCTGATAGTTATTATTATTATTTTTTTTAAAGGACCATTAGGGTCGACAAAGTGGACCCTAATGGTTAACTAAAAGTGGACGCTAATGCTTGACTATTAGGGTCGACTTTCGCTTCCGTTTACATCATCTTTAGGGTCAAAACATTGCGACTTTTAGGGGCGATAAAGTGGACGCTAAAAGTGATCATTAGGGTCGACTTTTAAGTGGACCCTGATAATCAGACATTTGATCATTAGGGTCGGACTATTAGCGTCGACACCTTTAGGGTCGAAAAGTCGACGCTGTTGGCAACAGCGTCCACTGTAGGATCTTTAGGGGCGACTTTGAGTCGCCCCTAAAGACCTAATTTCTTGTAGTGATATTCTTTAATAAGGTAATTTCTTGTTTATTTATAACATGCGTTGAATGAATTTCTGGATTAAATTTGATTAACCATTGTTGTGCGGATAGAGGTAAAGTCAATACCCTACACTCTCTCTTTTATTTAATTCTTTTTTAATTTCATGCACTTTAGTTAATCAGACCAAATCAATCATCTTTTTAATTAAATTAATTTTGATCTCTTGAATTTGATAACAAAACCTCTACAATCCTTGAGGTTCAACACCCTCTCTTTAGCCTATTCTATAAGGATTCGTCCTATTGTGAATGGTTATTTTTATTATTGATATTTTTGGACACAAAAAGACCAAATCGCACTTTCTTTCTTCCTGTTGCCATTTTGCACCCAAATTACCAAACAATACTATTTTTTGTTTTATAGATCTCTATCTTTACCTTGGCCATTTCTTTCTTTCTTTTTTTAGACAGACCCACAATTTATGAGAATTTAGTCAACACAAGGTAAATTGGGTGGTAATAAAAATAAATTTTAATGTTGCCACACCAATTATATTATATGGGTTTACTAATAAATAGTATTAGTCGATGAGAAATGCTAGGGAAACTAACTATTTTACTAATTGAAGCTTACTAAATTGTTGTGTAGCTCATTCATTGGAAAAACAAAAACAAAACAATTAATTAAGAGAAGTGTAATGAGTACTAATGAATGAGCTACATATTATTTTAGTAAGCCTCTGTTAGTAAAAGAGTTAATACCCCTAGTATTTCTCTTAGTCGATTGCTCGTTTATTGAAGCATGTGTGGTAGGGCACGCGTGTCAGATGGTGCAAAAATGATGGGTGGAGCGCTTTGTCTTCACTAGCCTTGGCGACTACTCCAAAGGGTGTCAACTGTAGGGGTGAAAAAGCAGTTACAGTTTTGGCTAAAACCGCTAACCATAACCGCTAGGCAGTTAACCGTCAGTTAGCAATTAGTAACACTAATAACTGCTAACCACTTTTTAAAAGAAAAATTTTTGAAAAAACAAAAAAATGTCGTTTTTATGGTAATATGATAATATCATACTATATATGACATCATTTGTATAAAAAACACAAAAACAACATCATTTCATGTATTTTTTTTCTACTCATTTTCACTTAGAATAGGGACTGCCAGAACTACAGATAGGGCTGAATGCGATTTTCAACTCATTTTCTTTCCTTCCCACGAAATTTCCCTCTTCTCTCTCTTAGGGTTTGTACCTAAACCTTAAGGATTGGTTTGAGGAGTTCTCCAAAGGCAAATCTAACCCCGGGAACATGTTTCTTAGCGTTAGATCCTCATTTACACCTATTAGTTTGAGGTAAACCCGAACTTTACTTAATGTTGAGTTGATTTTTGGGGGGTTTTGCTTAATTTCCGAAATTTCTTTAGGGCTTTTGTAATTTGTGGAGTTATAAGCTTGGGTCAAGCTTCAGGTTGGAGTTTCGTGTGGCGAAATTTCGGATTTTGTCCAAGATCAAGGTAAGTTTCAAACCTTAGAATTTTCCTAAGTGTTGTAAGTTGGGATTTTGGTGTCTAACCCTAGAGTTTCTCTTTGGGTTGGTATTTTTAGAAGTGGATAATTGTTAAGGTCTAGAGTCTTAATAAGTGTACTTGTAACGTATAAGAATTGATGAGTTACATGTGGTTCATTATAAATACAAAACAATTCCTCCCACTGATTTAATGGGAGTCAAAACCCAAACCTTGTGTTCATAGAAATCTAATATTTTAGTTGTATGACAGTATACTAAGACTCCATTACTTTCGACGTAAAATGTTCTCCGTCGGAAAATATTTTCTTGAAAAATGATTTCCTTGAAAACATTTTTCGGTATTTGGCACGTATGGAAAATCACAAATATTTTTTTTATATACATTTTTTCGTTCACTCATATTAAACTTTAAATTACAACAATATCCCAACGGGTCTCGACCAAGTCCCGACGAGTCCTAATCGGGTCACGGTTATTTTTCAACCGGGTCTCAGCTAGGTCCTAGCTGTGGCTCGACTGGGTCCTACAGAGTCCCGACCGAATCTCAGCGGCTCCCAATTGGTTCTCAATGAGTCCCGACCGTGTTCCACTTGTGTGTTGACTAGGTTCCGGCGGAGTCCCGACCAGGTTCCGACTAGCTTTTTCGTTCAAATTGAAAATATTTTATGTTGACTATTATTTTCGTCACACCAAAAAATATGATAAATATTTTCAAAAAATCACTTTATGCCAAAACAAACTAAGCATAAATAACATTTTTATTAGCTCTTCAAATAGACACGTGTTAGCTTGCCTTATTCCCATTTAGTATCTTCGTTCTCATGGTCTAAAGCGAGCAAGAATTTATGACCACTCATTCTCATCCCCATACATACCATATATTTTTCCCTCTCACTTATGATCAGCATTCGCCCATGCACACCAAAAACTAAAATGAGAAAAAGGAAAGCAATGGAGTCGGATCAATGATTATTGATTTGCTGAAATTAAGCATGAAAACTATCTTTGATTTGATGTAAATCATCTTCCAAAAAAATCCATTTCTCATCATCCCATCAACATGGCCCATTTGCTAGCAAACCATGCCACCACAATATTCCAAGAAGATGGGAGCTGCCGAGATGCATGACAAAGTTGAAGGATTGCGGGAGGAGTTGGAGAAATATTGGCGGCCAGGGAATGGTGAGAGTGAGAGGTTTTATGGTGCAGAGTTTGGGGTCGTCAGCTGAGAAAGTGGGTTCAGTTGGGTAAAAGTGTCATATGTCCTTTGAGCATATGACAAACAGATTTTTTTGTTTTATTATTAATGCTATTAAAAAAATGTAAGAAGCATATTTTAATTTATTAAAAAAAAAAAAAAAAACGTATATTTTTTTATTTTTGTATTTTTGCATATTCACACAAGGGGATAAGAAGAAGAGGAAATAATTTGATCTAGTGATCTTTGCTTCACGAAACATGTATTTTTTACATGTTAAAAGACACTTTTAAAAGCTATATTGAAATAAATTCCCTACTTGATAGCTTAGAAGCACTTTTATTTTAGGGAAAAATATAAAAAAGCCCCACAAACTATCAGCCGTTTTCGATTTAGCCCCCTAATGTTCCAAAAGTGATAAAGTAGCCCCCCAAACTACCAAATTATTGCATTTTGGCCACTCCGTTAGTCAAAACCGTCAGTTTGGACGGAAACTGCAAAACGACGTCGTTTGTTACGGGTAAGTTACTACAATGCCCTTTTGAGAAAAATATAAAAAAGCCCCTCAAACTACCAGCCGTTTTCATTTTAGCCCCCTAATGTTCAGAAAGTGATAAAGTAGCCCCCTAACTACCAAACAGTTGCAATTTGGCTACTCCGTTAGTCATTACTGTCAAATATGATGGAAAATTCAAAACTACGTCATTTTGACAATGGTAAGTTACTAAAATGCCCTTTTAGAAAAAAAAAATCATATTAAAACAAGCACGCTAAATGGCGCCGTTTTGCTTGAAATTAGGGTTTCCTTACACTTACCAAAACGGCGCCGTTTTGATAAGTGTTAGGAATAAAAAGAAAAAACCTTAGACACCACGCAGAAAAAACCTCCAACCCCAGTTTATCTCTCTCCCCCAAACCGCCGACCACCACATCGTTCTATCTCCGGCAACCTTCTCCCTCAAGTGAGAAAAACGCAACGCCCCTCTCTCTCTTTCTCTCAAAACGACTGCCCCTGCCACCACCATCCATCACCTCCGGCCACACCATCCACAAGCTACGAAGCGCCACCGAAAAATTCTTACCCATTGTAGAAATCAAACAAAAAAATCACGTTCGTAGATAAACAACACCGATCCGACAGCTATACCATGAAATACAATAAAAAGATTGAGTTATGGGTAAGATTTACAGGCTGTCGGAGATAGACGACGTGGTGGCCGGCGGTTTTGGGGAGAAAGATAAACTGGGGTTGGGGGTTTTTTCGTGGGTCACCTGCGTGGGGTCTAGGGTTTTTTCTTTTAATTCCTAACACTTACCAAAGTGGCATCATTTTGGTAAGTGTAAGGAAACCCTAATTTCAAGCAAAATGGCGCCGTTTTGCTTGCTTGTTTTAATATGATATTTTTTTTCCAAAAATGGCATTTTGGTAACTTACCATTGCCAAAACGATGTAGTTTTAAATTTTTCATCATATTTGACGGTAATGAATAATGGAGTGGCCAAATTGCAATTGTTTGGTAGTTTGGGGGCTACTTTATCACTTTCTGAATATTAGGGGGCTAAAATGAAAACGGCTGGTAGTTTGGGGGGCTTTTTTATATTTTTCCCAAAAGGGCATTGTAGTAACTTACCTGTAACAAACGACGTCGTTTTGCAGTTTCCGTCCAAACTGACGGTTTTGACTAACAGAGTGGCCAAAATGCAATAGTTTGGTAGTTTAGGGGGCTACTTTATCACTTTTGGAACATTAGGGGGGCTAAATCGAAAACGGCTGATAGTTTGGGGGGCTTTTTTATATTTTTCCCTTTATTTTAACTAAGCTCATCTATAGTTAACTATCTTTATTACTATCTAATTTTCATAGTACGGATGTTCTTTTTCCTTTTCCATTTCTTTTTTATTCAGTTCCCACTGCAAAAACAATTTTAATCCGTACGGATTTTATTTCTTAGTTCACTTTGTATTAATTTTTTTTTTTCTTAAAATAAAGATTGCAAGATACATGACAATGACATATCCAAGGGACCAAGAACATAACTTAATAAATAAATAAATAAATCAAGACAATTTAATAGTACGAAAGCAAGAAAGTTTTAGGCTTGACACAAATGTATAATTTTGATGGTGGGCCACCACCTAATAAAGCTATTTTTGGTCACTAGCTTCAAACATTTTGAATAAGGTTCATACCTAGCTATGGTATCATCGTATCACCATCACTTTGATGTAAATAATAAGCCTTCTGGAAATCATATTTACTAACATAAAATATTGGATCATTTCTGTGGCCACTCCAACAAGTCTCTATAATCTTATCTTATCTCTTATACATGTGTTGATAGCCTAAGAAGAGTCGTGCACTGATTAAATAAATATTCAACGGTGCCTTCAGCTATTACAATATGATCACATTAACATCACATTGACTTCATCTATAAATGAGAGTTTATTCTTTGCTAGCATATGAACCACTCTTTCGTCTCCTGATATACTCCTCACGGTTGAAAAGTCATTGTTGATTAATTAGTCATAGTGACATCAATTTTTGTTATTCTTTTTCAATGTTTGCACCAATTAAGCATCTCTCCGAAGGCACAAGCGGAGAAAAATAGTGAAGAAATTTATAAGCTTTAACTTATCTCGTAAAGCCGGTTCTATAGAAAATGATTACACATTCATTAACATATTTAAGGTCTTGTTCATAGGCAATGTGAGATTATTTCTCAACACCCTCCCTCACGTGTAGGCCAGTATTTTTATGGTCCTTGTAACGGGATAAGTAGTATGAGTCTTATTCGTCCTGTAGTAGGCTCTGATACCATAAAAAATTCATGGGCCTAACTCATCACATAAAACTGAATCTATAGGAGATGGTTGTTAATTTCTTATAAACATGCTCAAGGTCTTGTCCACAGGCAATGTGAGATTATTCCTCAACAAATAGGAGATGAAGATTCGAACAAATTACCTCAACTTCATAAGGCGTAATATCCAGCCAATAAAGCTATTCCTTAAAGACCACACTGTTGTATCTTACCTTCATTCTTATACGTAGATAATTTGAACAGATTAATGAGCCGTTGAATTAAGTTTTAGTGTTAATTTGTTAAAAAATTAAAGGACCGAAATTTTTTCCAAACCAGTTTGAAGGAAATTTTTTCCTACAAACTTCGATAAGTGTCAAGTATCATATCTCATATGTTTTTTTTTTTTTAATATTCTTAATAGCTATTTATTGTTACTGTATTAACCTAAGAACCTAACATTAATTTTTGAAAAATCTAAAGATATTAAATGATAGTTGTCATTTATTAGAGTAGGTTCAATAAAATTTCTTCTAAATTGATTTAAAAGAAATTTGTGTTCAAAAATAAATAAATAAAATTTAAATCTACTCGACTCGATTCGATTACCGTAGTATTCATCACTTATCCACCACTCCTTCGGTCCTTCCACGCCTTGATGTGAGCGGTAATATGCAATTTCTAGCCACTTTCGTGAGAACAGAAAAATCCCATTATAAATATAAGGCACCCACCAAGAGATTCTCTCACTCAATAGAGATTCACCTTCGTACTCCCGAATATTCCAACTCCATAATCCATTTTCTCGGAAAACAGAGAGAGAGAAAAAGATGCCTCAAAATGGGAGGGAGGACGACGGTTACGACTCGGAAGATGATCGAAATGTTAACCACGACAACGGGAAGCTCAAAGAATTGGGAGAGTTGTCGGTGGAGAGGCTGTTCGACAACCAAGAGGTGCCGTCGTGGAGGAAGCAGCTGACGGTGAGAGCCTTCGTGGTGAGCTTCGTGCTGAGCATACTCTTCAGCTTCATAGTGATGAAGCTCAACCTCACCACCGGTATCATTCCATCGCTCAACGTCTCCGCCGGTCTATTGGGGTTCTTCTTCGTGAAGACGTGGACCAAATTGCTTCGGAAGTCCGGCTTGTTGAAGCAGCCCTTCACCAGGCAGGAAAACACCGTCATCCAGACCTGTGTTGTCGCCTCCTCCGGCATCGCCTTCTGTGGTATGTGATAATCCCTTCTACTTGTCTTCTAGTTCAAAAACATGTTAGTTTACTTGTCGAAAAATCTGGAAACCAGGATGAAGGAGATAGTTTAAAAGGGTTGCACAAATTTCATGTTTCTCAAACTGGTAGACTGAAAATTCCATCTTTTAATTGATTTCTATTAACAGGTGGTTTTGGAACTTATCTGTTTGGAATGAGTGAACGCATTGCCAAACTATCAACAAACACTCATGATTTCAAAAACCCATCATTAGTATGGATAATCGGCTTCCTCTTTGTTGTCAGCTTTCTTGGACTCTTCTCGGTGGTGCCTCTCCGAAAGGTATATAGCATTTGAGAAATCTTGGGCATTTATTAGATTTTTTTTTTAAAAAAAAAAAATTAAAAAAAATTGAAAAAAATAAAAAAATAAAATAAAATAAAAAAGTTTATCGAACACAAGGAAATTAACGTGGTCATAGTGCTCTTTTTCTCCAATGATGTGTTTGATGTTTGGTGTCAGATTATGGTCATAGACTTCAGACTCACATTTCCAAGTGGTACTGCAACCGCTTATCTTATCAACAGCTTCCACACTCCTCAAGGAGCCAAACTAGCAAAGTAACGTATCTAACACTTAATGGTTTCTACTTAAATGGGACCGTCTGACATCTTTTCTTTTTTATTCTATTTTTCCAGGAAGCAAGTGAGGGAGTTGGGCAAGTTTTTCAGCTTCAGCTTTTTATGGGGTTTCTTCCAATGGTTCTATACTGCTGGAGAGGGTTGTGGATTTGCAAGCTTCCCTTCATTAGGGCTCAAAGCATATAAATACAAGTACATATATAATTATCCTTCACTTTCCTCTTAATAAAATTTCAGTCTACGTTATGCAAAGAAGAATTTTCATTTGGTAAAAATTTTGCTTCAAATAAGCCTTGTTCTCATTTATTGATCATGTTGTGCCTACTGAGAAATCTTGATTTTTCTGCAGATTTTATTTTGATTTCTCAGCAACTTATGTTGGTGTTGGAATGATTTGTCCCTATATCATAAATATATCAGTGCTGGTTGGAGGGATTCTTTCTTGGGGTCTGATGTGGCCTCTCATAGAAAAAAGAGAGGGTGATTGGTATTCTGCAGGCCTGTCAGAAACCAGTCTCCAAGGTCTTGAAGGTTACAAGGTAAGTTCCCACCTATGTTTTCATCCATCAAGAAGGCTTTTCTGTTTGTTGAAAACTTTAATTTATATCCTTTATTCAGGTATTTATCGCCATAGCCATGATCCTAGGTGATGGTCTATATAACTTCGTCAAGGTTCTAAGTCTAACCATCATAGGTTTGTCTCATCAGTTTCGGCAAAAAGATGTGAGCTCTGATCTCCCCACTGCAGGCCGTTCTTATGATCATGTGAGCTCACAGGTTTCATATGATGACAAGCGTCGAGCCCAACTCTTTCTCAAAGATCAAATTCCAGCATGGTTTTCCATTGGAGGTTATGTTGCTATTGCTGCCATCTCTACAGCCACTCTTCCACATATCTTTTACCAGCTCAAATGGTATTACATATTGGTCATGTACATATTTGCACCCATATTGGCTTTCTGCAATGCATATGGTACTGGGCTCACTGATTGGTCCCTAGTATCCACGTATGGAAAGCTCGCCATCTTTATCATTGGAGCATGGACTGGTGCCTCTCATGGTGGAGTTCTTGCAGGGCTAGCTGCTTGTGGGGTTATGATGAGCATTGTCTCAACAGCCTCTGACCTAATGCAGGACTTTAAGACTGGCTACTTGACACTTGCTTCACCCCGTTCCATGTTTGTGAGCCAACTAATTGGCACAGCAATGGGTTGCATAATTTCCCCTTGTGTCTTTTGGCTCTTTTACAAGGCCTTTGATGACATTGGGCTACCTGGAAGTCAATATCCTGCCCCGAATGCTGTTGTGTACCGTAACATGGCTTTGCTGGGAATAGAGGGCTTCTCAAGTCTACCAAGGAATTGCCTTCTACTCTGTTATGTGTTTTTTGGTGCAGCCATGTTGATAAATTTTATTAGAGATTTAGCGGGTAAGAAGCGGCGACAGTTCATTCCACTTCCAATGGCTATGGCAATACCTTTCTATATAGGATCATATTTCGCCATTGATATGTGTGTTGGAAGCTTAATATTGTTCGTGTGGGAGAAAATGAACCAGGCCAAGGCAGATGCTTTTGGGCCTGCAGTAGCTTCTGGTTTGATATGTGGAGATGGGTTATGGACTTTGCCTGCTTCTATCCTTGCTCTAGCTGGGGTTAAGCCACCAATCTGCATGCATTTCTTGTCGCGAGGGACAAAGATTAGGGTGGATAATTTTTTAACACCACAGGGCTAAATGTGATAAATGAATGTCAAGTCTTTAAAGCAATTAAGATTTTAGCATGTAATATAAGGGTTAGGGTTTTGTCGGTTTATTTATTTAAGTGAACGTTTATACTCCTATTAAAAACTGATGATAATTAATGAAAAAATTTGTTTGTTTTGGATGTGACTTCCGTTAACTTTTAGTGGAGAGACTCCACCAACACCAACTTATGATGAGTTCATCCACCATGTATGTGATGATGATGTGAGGATGCACTTGATTTTGAAATAGCATGATTGAACGGTCATTCGTGTTTTGGATGGAAGCCAAAGAATGATCCGAAGCCAAAGCGAAAGCTATATGTCATGCCCAACTTTGAGAAACAAAAGATAAAAGACATGCACTTTGATAAGCGCCAAATGTTGCACATTCAATACCCTTAAATTGCATATGTTAATTCCTTAGCATTGTCAATTGTTTGATTTTTGTTTTGTTTTTGTGTTTCATGTTTTATTTGGCAAATGGGAGAATTCCAATGAAAATCGGGCTTAAAAGATTATTTGAATGCATTCTTGCACTTGGGATCGAGCTTAGTAGCCCTTAGGATCGAGCGTACATACACTCGAGCGCATTCTAGCCTACGATCAAGCGCATCAGCGCTCGCGCGTAGAATCAACCAAGCTCGAGCACGTATCTTTTAGGATCGAGCGTAGGTGCGATCGAACGCACTCGAGCGTCCAAAATACGGCAACAATCCTTTTTCACCTTGGATTTGGTTTTTAGTTTCCCACTTGGACTGGGAGACTGACCTATGGATTCCTAGGGTTTCTAGGCTTCTCCTAATCCCTATAAATATGCCTATAAACATTGTAGAAAACACACCGCTTCATAAACCAAAAATTCATTGGAGCTTAGCAGAGTCATGAGCGGCTAAACCCCTTAGTGAGGTGTTGATGTAACCTTATCCAAGCACAATGATTTGATTGTATTTAATTTCTAGATTTTCAGTTTATGCATGTTGATTGTATAACTATGAGAATTGCTACATATTGATTTCATTCTTAAATATTAAAAATTGCTCTTAATTTCAAAATTAATATTTGTGAAATTCTTTTCTTGTCTTAGAAAGTCTTTTACTTTTATTGAACTCAAATCATTCTTGTTTTTTGTGATTATGAGGATGATGGTTATACAATGAGTAGACTTGACATATGATCAATAGGATATGATAGGTCATGCCTAGGGAAGACAGATTGTACTACATCCTAGTTTAGTGTAATTTAGATAGACAATTCGTGCCAACCAAAGTTGAGTTACACTTATTCACTGATTGTATGTATCCTGTTATAGAATTTGATAATTCATACCTAAGAAAGACAGGTCATACCGCATCTTAGTGGTTAGGTAGACGATCTGTGCCAACCGAAGATGGATTATACTTATTCTTTAATAAGGGAGTTTCTTGTTTATTTATAACATGCATATAATGAATTTTTGGATTAAATATGATTAATCATTGTTGTGCGGATAGAGGTGAAGTTAATACTCTACACTCGCTCTTATATTTAATTCTCTTTTAATTTCATGCACTTTAGTTACAAACCAAATCAATCATCTTTTTAATTAAGTTAATTTTGATCTTTCGAATTTGATGATAAAACCCCTTCAAGCCTTGAGGTTTGACACCCTCTCTTTAGCCTATCCTACAAGGATTTGTCGTATTGCGAGTGGTTATTTTTATTATTAATATTTTTAGACACAAAAAGGCCACATCAATTTTTGGCATTGTTGCCGGGGAATACTTAACGGTTTAGTTATTAAATTTTAACGATTAATCTAAGGTTAATTGTTTCCTGCTTTACTTTGTTTTTTATTTTGCAATTTTGCAATTTTGGTTTTTGTGTTTGTTTGTTTGCTTCTTCTTTTTTTTTTTGAGTTTTTCTCACACAGGTCCAGAGCTGCGTAGACCCCCCAGCATGCCTGCGCTCCAACCCAGCTAGCCTGCGATTGAGCCTTTTCTGCTTTATTGTGATTTCCTTTCTAGTTTAGGTTGGGTCGCCATTCTGTCTTTGCCATTAATTGCTTGGGACCCCGACATTGAACACACTCTTTGACAAGTTAGAGCCAAAAGAAATTCTAAATTGCTAAGAGAGCACAACACTGAGACCATGGGCGACCATGTGGCTTTGAGAGATCACTATCTCCCTACCACACACACTTTCCCCACATGTTTCAGGCTGCCGGACATTACTATGAGATTAAGCCGGACATTACGATCTTTCCTAGGGCTTAGCAATGAAAATCCTTACGACTTCCTTAATGAATTCTTAGCAATCTTTTCAACCATTAAATTGATTGGATTCACTGAGGATGCTCTAAGAATGCGTCTCTTTCCTGTCTCCCTAAAGGAAAGAGCCAAACATTGGTTTAATTCCTTAGCACCCAACTCCATTACTTCTTAGGCTGAATTGCAACAATAATTTCTTAAGAAGTATTTTCTCATAGGAAAGACCAATGACATTAGGAAAGCTTTCACTAGTATCTCCCAATATGAGGGCGAGCAATTCCATGAGACCGGGGAGAGACTAATGGACCTTCTTAGATCATGCCCACACCACGCGGTCCCGAAATGGCAGCTTGTGCAAAGCTTCTATGATGGCTTGACATAAGCTCATAGACAAATGGTAGACGCATCCTGTGGGGGGACATTTATGTTAAAGAGTGAAGATGAAGCATGGGCCCTATTTGAAAATTTGACTAGTAATTATGTTCATCATGCTTCCACTAGACGTAGGGCACCCGCACCTAAAGCACCAAAGACCGACGGTCTCTTTGAAATAGGATATTCTGCAGATGTGGCTACCCAAGTAGTTGATGCTATCATTAGGAAGTTAGATCAATTGATGGTTGCTGGTCTTGCACCTAATTCTGCTCACATGCACACATGACCTGAACCATGCTCATTTTGTTCTAGTTCTACGCATCATATAAATGATTGCCCTATTGCTAGAAATTACGCTGATGTTTCTAATGAGCAGGTCAATGCAACATTTTCCCAACCGAATAATGATTTGTACTCCAATACTTATAACCCGGGGTGGAGAAATCATCTAAACTTCTCATGGAAGCCCTAAGCTCCTGGGCTGCACAATCAAGCTCAATCTGACAGGCAGCCCTATCAACCTTCTTCCACATACCGACCTCCACAGCAGCAGTATCAAGCCACACCAGCCCCTCGGTCGGATTTCAATTTTCAAGAGAAGATATGGAACCTTATGAGCGAGACGAATCAGACTCTTAAAACTCGCCAAAAGATAATGAAATCTCAACAACAAATGGTGAACTCGCACACTCAAGCAATTTCCAAGTTAGAAACTCAGAACGCACCACCTCCTATGTTGGCATCGGACTTTCAAAATACGGTGTTGGAAGCTATATGCGAAATGAAGACTATGAAGACTATGAATCAAAAAGTGAATTCTCACTCTCAATCCATCGCCAATATAGAAGCCCGAATCGGTAGTATCGCCAAGTTAGAAGCTCAAGTCGGTCAACTTGCCAATGCCCTCAATAAGAGGAACGAAGGAAAGCTTCCAGTTCAGCCAATGACCATCTCTAGGAGACTATACATGGTAGAAGGAAGCACTTCTCATCTGGAGCAAGTTCAAGCCATCACCACATTGCGAAGCGGAAGACTAGTTGACAATCATGTGGAGGAAGACAAGGATGAGCAACTTGAGACCCACAGAATCTGCATCAGGACAAGGGTAAGCAAGTGAGCACGAAGGCTTCTTTATCAACTGTCCCCACTCCTAAGATACCATATGAGCCTAGGGTCCTATTCCCAGAGCGTCTCAAGGCACTTTCCCACTTCGGGAACCAATGAGAGAAGATACAAGACATGATGGAGGCCTTTAAGCAAGTCAAAGTCAACACCCCTCTCCTTGATGCCATCAAGCAAATTCCGGCCTACACAAAATTTCTCAAAGACTTGTGTAGTCAGAAGAGGAAAAATCGGAAGCACATTCCAAAGAAAGTCATTCTCACCGAGCAAGTGAGCTCCCTGATTCAGCATAACACTCCTCCAAAGTTCAAGGACCCTAGAGCGCCTACAATTTCGTGCATCATCAGAAACACTGAAATTGAGAGAGCTCTCCTCAACGTAGGAGCTGGTGTGAATTTGCTTCCATACTCGGTGTATCAACAACTTGGCTTAGGGAAACTAAAACCTAAAAGCACTGTCTTGCAATTGGCTGACCGATCTATCAAAAAAACCCGAGGGAGTGTGGAAGATGTCATCATCAAGGTGGACAAGTTCTACTATCCAGTTGACTTCATAGTTCTTGACACATAACCTGTCCCGAATCCAAAGAATCAAATTCTTGTCATCCTCGGGCGACCTTTCTTAGCCACATCCAATGCATGCATCAATTGTCGAACTGGAGTAATGAAGATCTCCTTTGGGAATATAAAGATCAAATTGAACATCTTCAATGCCTTCCAGAATGCAACTTATCAGAATACAAGTTTCTTCTTGGATGACATTGGAAAAACTGTTGAAGACCCACCTCCTGACCCTCTATCTGAAGCCCCATCATAGAGAAACCCACTAGAGCCTATGCCTCTCACTTCAAGTACTCCACCACCTGATAACAACCCACAAGGAACATATTTCATTCAGAGATTACTAAAGTGGACTTCATTAGGGTGGACAATTTTTTGGCAAGTTCCCTGGTTGCCTTGGTTTTTAAGAACCCCCCTAGAGACAAGAGGTTGATCATGAAACCAGTTCAGGACAAACACATTGAGTATCATCATGGGGAGCATCAAGACTTTTCAGCTAAGAGAAGAAGTTTCGGGATGTTAAGAGGAATCATCTTCCTTAAGGAGTGCTACATGATGAAGAAGAAGAAGGGATGGAAGAGCTTGATTGGACTTCTGAAGGATCAAGGTAAGATCCTTCGGAACTCAAACTTAAATTGAGAAATACCTCATGGGTTCGAGCCTAGGCCCTGTGTGCTCGACTCCTCACTCCACCAGAGTACATGATCTCCATCCAGGTTTATTTTATTCATTGTTGCTTTATTCTTTGATTATATTTTTACAACAATGTGTGCACTTGATTGGTATTTGGTTGGAGTATCACTTTCTTTTTCAGGACATATGTTTTTGCATGCAAGTTTGGGGGTATGATACACCCCACATCTGCTCATTCAGGTATTCCTATACTCTTAATCTTATTCTTTAGTTTTGTAAATACATTGGGGACAATGTATGATTCAAGTTTGGGGGTATGGAAAAACAAAACAATGTCCAAATTTTGTTGTTATGTCATTCTTAAGCATATGGTTGAGCTTTGATTTTGTTTTGAATTTCATTGGTAGGCTTAAATTTATGAACACATGATCATTTAGGAATTTTGAATCTTGTTCCTTACTTTTGGCAACATTAGATGCTTCTTGTTTCAATTTAAATCTATCTTGAGCACACTAGCACATGTCAGTGAGCTATGAAATTTGTGACGAATTATGTTTGCTTTCATTATCTTGAATTCTGTTGGGTGACATATTGGATGAATAACCTTGGCATGCTATTAAAAAAAAAAAAAAATCAAGTTGAATTTTTCACTTAGTAACCGGACCTCTTGCCTCATTAAGAAGTGAGTATTCGCGTCAAAAAGTGAGAAGTTTGGTTGGTTAGTAAAATTGCTAGCTTAATTTCGTAGCCTTTTTGACTCGAGTTAGTAAGTCCTTAGAGGTGTCTCTACACTTAATGCCCTAAAGCCATTTGGTTTTGGAGTCATTGGCTTAACACTCGATATATGAGTCAATTATAAAGCTTAAGGGAGCTAAGTAGTACACAGCAAGTTAAAAAAAATAAATAAATAAATAAATAAATTTGTATGCCTTGGTTGTTGTTTCATTTGATAAGAAGTCCAATAAATTCTGAGATATTGATTCATTTATATTGGAATTATTTTGAAGCCTCATGATTGTGTTTGCCAATGAATGAGAACCATTATTTTTGTAATGCTTATTCTTTTGAATGACATAATGATGACAATGTTTGTGGATATCATTCTCGGAAAACCCTCATGAGACTTCACTCGTTCTCTAGGGAATGCATAAGGGTTTAAAAGGCTTGTTGCATACGCTAAATGCAATCGTACATCCCATGAAAGATGAATTTATCTTTTTGTTTTTTAGTTTATTTTCTATTTTGAATTGCTAAAAGACTAACAATATGTAAGTTCTGGAGTGTGATAAGCACCAAATATTGTACATTCAAGCCCCTTAATTTGCGTATGTTAATTCTTTAGCGTTGTTAATTGTTTGATTTTTGTTTTGTTTTTGTTGTTCAGGTTTTATTTGGCAAATGTAAGAATTCCATTGAAAATCGGGCTTAAAATACTATTTGGATGCATTCCGGCACCAGGGATCGAGCTCAACAGCACTTGGGATCAAGCGTACACACGCTCGAGCTCATTCCAGGCTACAATCAAGCGCATCAACGCTCGCGCACAGAACCAGCCAAGCTCGAGTGCGTATCTTCTAGGATCGAGCGTAGGTGCGATCGAGCGCTCTCGGGCGTCAGAAATACGGCAACAGTCCTTTTTCACCTTGGATTTGGTT
This sequence comes from Corylus avellana, assembly GCF_965113065.1. Lineage (NCBI taxonomy): Eukaryota > Viridiplantae > Streptophyta > Magnoliopsida > Fagales > Betulaceae > Corylus > Corylus avellana. Next base: position 18,760,481 of record NC_142496.1, read on the forward strand.
TTCAGTCTCCAACTTGGACTGGGAGACTGACCTACGGTTTCCTAGGGTTTCTAGGCTTCTCCTAATCCCTATATATATGCCTCTAAACATTGTAGAAAACACACCGATTCCTAGAGAAAAAATTCATTGGAGCTTAGTAGAGTCATGAGCGGTTAAATCCCTTAGTGGCGTTTTGATGTAACCCTATCCAAGCACAATGGTTTAATTGTATTTAATTTCTAGATTTTCAGTCTATGCATGTTGATTGTATAACTATGAGAATTGCTACATATTGATTTCGTTCTTAAATATTAAATGCAATTGTTCTTAGTTTCAAAATCAATATTAGTGAAATTCTTCTTTTGTCTTAGAAAGTCTTTTACTTTTATTGAACTCAAATCATTTTTGTTTTTTGTGATTATGAGGATGATGGTTAGACAATGTGTTTAATTGATATACTATCAATATGATTTGATAGGCCTTGCCTAGGGAAGATGGATTGTACTACACCCTAGTTTAGTGTAATTTAGGTAGACAGTCTGTGCCAACCGAAGATGAGTTACACTTATTCATTGATTGTATATATCTTGTTATAGAATTTGATAATTCATACCTAAGAAAGGCGGGTCGTACTGCATCTTAGTGGTTAGGTGGACGATCCGTGCTAACCGAGAAGAATTATACCTATTTTTTAATAAGGTAGTTTCTTATTTATTTATAACAAGCATAGAATGAATTTCTAGATTAAATCTGATTAACCATTGTTGTGTGGATAGAGGTGAAGTAAATACCCTACACTCTCTCTTATATTTAATTCTCTTTTAATTTCATGCACTTAAGTTACAAACCAAATCAATCATCTTTTTAATTAAGTTAATTTTGATCTTTCGAATTTAATAACAAAACCTCTGCAATCATTGAGGTTCGACACCTTCTCTTTAGCCTATTCTATATGGATTCGTCCTATTGCGAGTGGTTATTTTTATTATTGATATTTTTTGACACAAAAAGACCAAATCACACTTTCTTTCTTCCTGTCGTCATTTTGCACCCAAATTACCAAGCAGTACTGTTTTTTCTTTTATAGATCTCTATCTTTACCTTGGCCATTTCTTTCTTTCTTTTTTTAGACGAACCCACAATTTATGAGAATTTAGTCAACACAAGGTAAATTGGGTTTATTAGAAGGAAAAATTGTAAACTACTATATAATTGTTATATAATTAAAATGACGTGATAATAAAAATAAATTTAAAAGTTGCCACATCAATTATATTATATGGGTTTACTAATAAATAGCATTAGTCGATGAGAAATGCTAGGGAAACTAACTATTTTACTAACAGAAGCTTACTAAATTGTTATGTAGCTCATTCATTGGAAAAACAAAAACAAAACAATTAATTAAGAGAAGTGTAATGAGTACCAATGAATGAGCTACACATCAGTTTAGTATGCCTTTGTTAGTAAAAGAGTTAGTACCCCTAGTATTTCTCTTAGTCGATTGCTCGTTTATTGAAGCATGTGTGGTAGGGCACGCGTGTCAGATGGTGCAGAAATGAAGGGTGGAGCGCTTTGTCTTCACTAGCCTTAGCGACTACTCCAAAGGGTGTCAACAGTAGGGGTGAAAAAGCAGTTATAGTTAGCGGTTATTGGCTAGAACCGCTAACCATAACCACCTAGGCGGTTAACCGCTAGATAGTTAATCGTCGATTAACGATTAGTAACTCTAGTAACTGCTAACCGCTTTTTAAAAGAAATTTTTTTTTAAAAAAAAAAACAAAACAAAACAAAACAATGTCATTTTTATGGTAATATAATAATATCATACTACATACGACATCGTTTGTATAAAAAACACAAAAACGACATCGTTTCATTTCTTTTTTTTAACTCATTTTCACTTAGAACAAGGACCGCCAGAACTATAAATAGGGCTGAACTCGATTTTCAACTCATTTTCTCTCATTTTCTTTCCTTCCCTCTTAGGTTTTGTACCTAACCTTAAGGATTGGTTTGATGAGTTCTCCAAACATGTTTCTTAGCGTTAGATCCTCATTTCCACCGATTAGTTTAAGGTAAACCCTAACTTTACTTAAGGTTGACTTGATTTTGGGGGGTTTTGCTTAATTTCCTAAATTTCTTTAGGGCTTGTGTAATTTGTGGAGTTATAAGCTTGGGTCAAGCTTCAGGTTGCAGTTTCACATGGCGAAATTTCGGATTTTGTCCAAGATCAAGGTAAGCTTCAAACCCTAGAATTTTCCTAAGTGTTGTAAGTTGGGATTTTGGTGTCTAACCCTAGAGTTTCTCTATGGGTTGGTTTTTTTAGTAGTCGATAATTGTTAAGGTCTAGAGTCTTAATAAGTGTACTTGTAACGTGTAAGATCTGATGAGTTACACGTGGTCCATTATAAATACAAAACAATTCCTCCCACAGATTTAATAGGAGTCAAAACACAAACCTTGTGTTCATAGAAATCTAATATTTCAGTTGTATGACAGTATACTAAGACTCCATTTCTTTTGATGAAAAATGTTCTCTGTCGGAAAATATTTTCTTGAAAAATTATTTCCTTGAAATCATTTTTCGGTGTTTGGCGCGTACGGAAAATCACAAATATTTCTTTATATACATTTTTTCGTTCACTCATATTAAACTTTAAGTTACAACAATATCTCGACGGACTCGACCAAGTCCCGACGAGTCCTAATCGGGTCACGGTTGTTTTTCAACTGGGTCTCGGCTAGGTCCTAGCGGTGGCTCAATTGGGTCCTACAGAGTCCTAACCAAATCCCAACGGCTCCCAATTGGTTCTCAATAAGTCCCGACCGTGTTCCACTAGTGTGTCGACTAGGTTCTGGCGGAGTCCCGACCAGGTCCCGAATAGCTTTTTCGTTCAAATTGAAAATATTTTCTGTTGACTATTATTTTCGTCACACCAAAAAATATGATAAATATTTTCAAAAAATCACTTTATGCCAAAACAAACGAAGCATAAATAACATTTTTATTAGCTCTTCAAATAGACACGTGTCAGCTTGCCTTATTCCCATTTAGTATCTTCGTTCTCATGGTCTAAAGCGAGCAAGAATTTATGACCACTCATTCTCATCCGCATACATACCATATATTTTTCCCTCTCACTTATGATCAGCATTCTCCCAATATGCACCCCAAAGACAAAAATGAGAAAAAGGAAAGCAATGGAGTCGGATCAATGATTATTGATTTGCTGAAATTAAGCATGAAAACTATCTTGATTTGATGTAAATCATCTTCCAAAAAAATCCATTTCTCATCATCCCATCAACATGGCCCATTTGCTAGCAAACCACCACAATATTCCAAGAAGATGGGAGCTCCAGAAATGCAGGACAAAGTTGAAGGATTGCGGAGGGAGTTGGAGAAATATTGGCGGCCGGCAAATGGTGAGAGTGAGAGGTTTTAAGGTGCAGAGTTCGGCGTCGTCAGCTGAGAAAGTGGGATCGGTTGGGTATTTGGTAAATGAGTGTGGGTGGAAGGTGAGAAGGTTGGTTGAGAAGGCAGATGAGATGAGGATGGTTGCTCAGGTTCAAGCTGAAGCATTTCATGTGCCTGTTGCTCTTTTCAATGACTTTTTCTTCGACTTCTTTCAGGTTTCCTCACTCTTATTTTCTTCCCTTAATTTACATTTAGTTTTCGTTTTAATTTTAATTTTATTTTGAATTTTTTCTGAGCTCCCTTTCCTTTCTTTGGATAATCCTGTTTTCATCATATATAGCCAGCCTAGCCAGGGGTACGTGTCAGATTTGAGTTATATCGAAATATAGGTATAACATTATATAAGTCAATTATAACCCAACTATCATCAAGGGTGGTAGTTTAAGGATTAAGTAAGTGCTAGGGTGTGGGTTCGAATTTTCGCAATGGAGAATCTTCATGCCTGATTAGTATAAAACACTTTGGTTTCCATTGATGCCCTGGTAAGGCGGGCGGTTAAGCTATGGCTCGGCTGGTCTTGAGGGTGCGCCTGCGGTTTCCACCGTTTAGGTCCCTCCTAAGCAATACCCTGCGGGTTGGTGCTACTATGGTCACGCCCAAGTAGAATAGCTATAATTGGTCTCTCCCTCCAACCTTTTTTATTTAGGAAAAAAAAAAAAAAAAATCATAACCCAACTTATTAAATTAAATGGATCAGACCTTTCAACTCTAACTCGCATGTGCTTTTGCAAGTCGGTTGAGCCATAACAGTGGCGGAACTAGAATATTGAGTTTGGAGGGTAAAAATAAAAAATAAAAAATAATAATAATTTGGGGGGTCAAAAGCTCATTTTTAAAAATTTTTTTTTTTTTTTTTTTTTCGTTTTTGGACGACCCCTTGGCTTGGGAGGCTGGGACCCCCAAGGCTAGGGGTGGTTCTGCCCCTAAGCCATAATCTAACCTAGCATCATAAAAAACACTAGCAACATCGAATCGGTGGTATAAAAACAATTCCAAGAGCTAGCACTTCCCATTTTAGGATTCAACTCTGACAAATTTCACCCACCAAATCATTAAGAAATGGCTCGAATGACATAAGTGCCTAAGGCCCCACCTGGTTAAAAAATAATAAAAATAGAAAAGTAAAAAAGTAAAGAACGATACATGAATATATATTGAGCATCATTTTTGAAGTTTTATGTTGCACTGCTGCTAAAATACAGGTGGAAGTGCTTTCTGGGCTTGCATACAAACTTAGGAGCTCACCTCCTAACAGGTAAATATTAACCATGGAAAAATGAACCTTATGGCTGTCATTACAGGAAAAATGGTCTTTAGAGACAACTTATGATCTAGCTAAAGACCAGAATGTCGTCACTAATGACTATTAGTGTTATCGTTAAAAACTCATTAACGACAATTTAAGAGTCGTTGCTATTAAGTTATAAGCAACGACTCTATCTAGGTCGTTGCTACTATCATATCTATTAGTGACAACTATTTTGAGTCTTTGATGATGATATATACATTAGCAATGACTAAAATATAGTCGTCATTGATGATACATCAACGACAACTATACACAGTCATCATCGCGTATGATATGCACATGATATGTGTTATCATTGACCCATATATTTAGGGCACCCTTTTTGTAGAGGTGAATTGAGCGTTTGAACAATTTTGTTGGTGGAATCATTTAATTGATATACCAAATATTTGATTCAAAATGGTTAGATATCATAAACAGATACGCATGTTTGGTGGCTGAAGCAATGGCCAATGTTTCTGATTCACAAAAGCAACTTGTGGGTGTTGTGGATGTGACTGTGTTGAGAGACCAAACTGTGCTGGACCATCTCCCACCTGAAGCAGAAGAGTATCTTTACGTCTCTGGGATTGCCGTCTTGAAAGCTTTCAGATTATATATTTCCATCCTACTTTCCTTACCTTTTTTGCTCTTGCATTTGTCCTCCCATTTCCCTCATTGTTAGTTTTATTTATTTTCACTTGCTCCCAAAGTACCACAGATTTTGTAATTGTAATTTCGAGTTATCAAGAGTTGCAATGTGGATATTGTATGTTTCAGCCCATTTTAATTTTCCCCCATCGTTAGGAATTTCTGTTAAATCCTAACGGATGATGCCAAAATGCCCAAAATGCCCAAAATATCCCTACCACGCGTGGGTCATATGACTCATGTCGAAGTTTTTGGTTTTTTTTTTTTAAAAAAAAAAAAAAAAAAAAAATTAAATTTTTCTAATTATGGCAAATTTGTATTTTTATAAATTTTATAGAAATATAAAAAGCATTTCATATGTTTACCATTTGATTTAACCTTAAACTCTAACGATATGGGTGAAATTAAAGAGACTAAAACATAACATTCATACCGCCATTACAAATTTTGATAATTCAAAGTTATATTCCTAAAACATGTAAGTGAAGTTTCTCCATTTATTTATTACACAAGTATATTTATTTATAGAGATATGCTACACATCATTATCTCAACCATCTTTTAATCATCTCTGTTTACAAATCTAATAGATCCACAATTGAATTTGTAGACTCATGTGGGTCTTACAAAAATTTAATAGTAAATTCACTCATTCACTATACAGAGATGGTTAAGAGAATGATTTTTATCATTTCTCTTATTTATATTAAAAGATAATTACTACAATGAACAAGAGACAGAAAATAAAAATGAGAAAAAGGACAACAATGGAGTCGGATCAATGATTATTGATTTGCTGAAATTAAGCATGAAAACTATCTTGATTTGATGTAAATCTTACATCATCTTCCAAAAAAATCCATTTCTCATCATCCCATCAACATGGCCCATTTGCTAGCAAACTACCACAATATTCCAAGAAGATGGGAGCTGAAGAAATGCAGGACAAAGTTGAAGGATTGCGGAGTGAGTTGGAGAAATATTGGTGGCCGGCAAATGGTGAGAGTGAGAGGTTTTATGGTGCAGAGTTCGGCGTCGTCAGCTGAGAAAGTGGCACTACAAAAAAATAGCATTTTCTGACGTGGCTACAGTACATATTTTGTTGCCACATCATTAATTTTCTAATGTGGGAATTTTACCACGTCATAAAATTATTTTCTGACGTGTGAATAGTACCGCGTCAGAAAATTATTACAGATTTAGCAATTTTAAAAAATGATATATTTTTTGACGTGGCTACATTTACCACGTCATAATTTTTCTGACGTGGGAATGCGCCACATCAGAAAATTCTGACATGACACTGTAGCACGTCAGAAAATTCTAACGTGGCACTGTAGCACGTCACAACAATGCTACAGTGCCACGTCAGAACATTATATATATATATATATATATATATATATATAGATCATTATTTTTTTTTTTTGAGTAGATTCTTGACGTGCGACACCTGGCACGTCAGGAAATCACCTCAAGTGGCCCTCCCAATTTCAGAAAATGGGCGGAATTTTGAACTTTTTTCCCTCTTTTTATTTCCCTCCTCAACTTTTTCCCTCTTCTTATTCTTTACCCTCTTCATTTATTTTCCCCACACATTCTCTCTCCTGTCTCAATCTCCCTGCTTCTCTGCGGTCTGCACAGCACCTCTAGAGGAAGAAGAAAAACAGAAGGTGAAGAGAAGAAATTGAGAAGCATGCAGCAGATGAAGAAAGCAGAAGAAGAAGAAGAAAAAGAAAAGGAGAAGAGAAGCAGAAAAAGAGAAGAATCCAAGATTTTTTGGGTTTTTGTTTTTTCAGATTAATTTTTTGATTTCTTGATGGTTGGTTTTAATTTTTTGAAGATTTTTTGGGTTTGAGTTTTTGAAAATGGAGATTAAAAAGAAGAGGGAGAGAGTGAGAAAATGGAGAAAAATGAGAGCTGGAGAAAAGAAGAGAGGGAGTGGCCATGGTGGAGAGAAAACACATTTCTCTGCACGGCAGCTCCTTCATGCATGAGGGAGCTGCCGTGCAGAGGAATTGCCAAAAAAAATATAATAAATTAATAAATTTTTTAATTAAAAAAAAATTCCAGAAAAATTTTAAAAAAAGAAAAATTAATTTTTTAGTTAATTTTTCAATTTTCTGACGTGGCATCTCTACCACGTTAGAAAATTTTTCTGACGTGTGAGACAGTAGAATGTCAGAAAATTCTAACGTTCTACCCACTAGCACGTCAGGAAAAAAATTTTCCTGACACCTATGCTTCTGACAATCAACGCGCGTCAGAAACGCCATGTCAAAAAAAATTTCTGACGTGTCAAACACCCTGACACGTCAGAAAACTCCAGTGAGAAAAAAATTGTTTTTTTGTAATGTGAGATCGGTTGGGTAAAAGTGTCATATGTCATTTGAGCATATGACAAACAGATTTTTTGTTTTATTTTTAATGCTATTAAAAAAAATGTAAGAAGCATATGTTATAAAAAAAAATGTATTTTTTTATTTTTTTTTATTTTTGCATATTCACATAAGGAAAAAAAAAAAAAAAAAAAAAAAAAAAAATTCGATCTAGTAACCCCTCCTTCACGAAGCGTATATTTTTCACATGTTAAAAGACACTTTTAAAAACTATATTGAATTAAATTCCCTACTTGATAGCTTGGAGGCACTTTTATTTTAACTAAACTCATCTATAGTTAACCATCTTTATTACTATCTAATTTTCATAGTACGGATGTTCTTTTCCCTTTTCCATTTATTTCTTATTCAGTTCCCTACAAAAATAATTCGAATCCGTACGGATTTTATTTCTTAGTTCACTCTGTATTAATTTTTTTTTTTTTTTCTTAAAATAAAGATTGCAAGGTACATGACAATGACATATCCAAGGGACCAAGAACATAACTAAAAATAAAAAAATCAAGACTATTTAATAGTGCGAAAGCAAGAAAGTTGTAGGCTTGACTCCAAATGTATAATTTTGATGGGCCACCACCTAATAATGCTATTTTTGGTAACTAGCTTCAAACATTTTGAATAAGGTTCATACCTAGCTATGATATCATCGTATCACCATCAGTTTGAGGTAAATAATAAGCCTTCTAGAAATCATATTTACTAACATAAAATATTGGATCATTTCTGTGGCTACTCCAATAGGTCTCTATAATCTTATCTTATCTCCTATACATGTGTTGATAGCCTAAGAAGAGTCGTGCACTGATGAAATAAATATTCAACGGTGCCTTCATCAGCTATTACAATATGACCACATTAATATCACATTGACTTCATCTATAAATGAGAGTTTATTCTTTGCTAGCATATGAACCACTCTTTCGTCTCCTGATATACTCCTCCGGTTGAACAGTCATTGTTGATTAATTAGCCATAGTGACATCAATTTTTGTTATTCTTTTTTAATGTTTGCACCAAGCATCTCTCCGAAGGCACAACTGGAGGAAAATAGTGAAGAAATTTATAAGCTTAATTCATCTCGTAAAGCCGGTTCTATAGAAAATGGTTGCACATTCCTTAACATGTTCAAGGTCTTGTTCATAGGCAATGTGAGATTATTTTTCAACACCCTCCCTCACATACATGCCTATATTTTTTCTGGTCCTTGTAATGGGGTAAGTAGTGCGAGCCTCATTCGTCCTACAGGAGGTTCTGATACTATAAAAAAATTCATGGGCCTAACTCATCACATAAAACCAGATCTATAGGAGATGGTTGTTAATTTCTTATAAACATATATGCACAAGGTTTTGTTCACAGGCAATGTGAGATTATTCCTCAACAAATAGGAGATAAAGATTCGAACAAATTACCTCAACTTCATAAGGCGTAATATCTAGCCAATAAAGCTATTCCTTAAAGACCACACCGTTGTATCTTACCTTCATTCTTATACATAGATAATTTGAACAAATTAATGAGCCGTTGAATTAAGTTTTAGTGTTAATTTGTTAAAAAATTAAATGACCGAAATTTCTTCCAAAACAGTTTGAAGAAAATTTTTTCCGACTAACTTCGATAAGTGTCAAGTACCATATCTTATATGTTTTTTTTTATATTTTATTGTTATTATACTAACCTAAGAACTTAACATTAATTTTTAAAAAATCTAAAAATATTAAATGATACTTGCACTTATTAAAGTCGGTTGAATATAATTTCTTCTAAGCTAATTTAAAAGAAATTTGTGTTCACAAGTAAATGAATCAAATTTAACGATACTCGACTCGATTCGATTACCGTAGTATTCGTCACTTATCCATCACTCCTTCGGTCATTCCACGCCTTGATGTGAAAATTAACAAGCAATTTCTAGCCACTTTCGTGAGAACAGAAAAATCCCATTATACATATCAGGCACCCACCAAGAGATTCTCTCACTCAATACAGATTCACCTTCGTACTCCCGAATATTCCAACTCCCATTTTCTCGGAAAACACAGAGAGAAAAAAAGATGCCTCAAAATGGGAGGGAGGAGAACGGTTACGACCCGGAAGATGATCGAAATGTTAACCACGACAACGGGAAGCTCAAAGCATTGTGAGAGTTGTCGGTGGAGAGGCTGTTCGAGAACCAAGAGGTGCCGTCGTGGAGGAAGCAGCTGACGGTGAGAGCCTTCGTGGTGAGCTTCGTGGTGAGCATACTCTTCAGCTTCATAGTGATGAAACATTCCTTCGCTCAACGTCTCCGCCGGTCTATTGGGGTTCTTCTTCGTGAAGACGTGGACCAAATTGCTTCGGAAGTCCGGCTTGTTGAAGCAGCTGTTCACCAGGCAGGAAAACACCGTCATCCAGACCTGTGTTGTCGCCTCCTCCGGCATCGCCTTCTGTTGTATGTGATAACCCCTTCTATTTGTCTTCTTGTTCAAAAACATGTTAGTTTAATTGTCAAAATCTGAAAACCAGGATGAAGGAGATAGTTTAAAATTGTTGCACAAATTTCATGTTTCTCAAACTGGTAGACTGAAAATTCCATCTTTTAATTGATTTCTATTAACAGGAGGTTTTGGAAGTTGTCTGTTTGGAATGAGTGAACGCATTGCCAATCGATCAACAAACACTCGTGATTTCAAAAACCCATCATTAGTATGGATAATCGGCTTTCTCTTTGTTGTCAGCTTTCTTGGACTCTTCTCGGTCGTGCCTCTCCGAAAGGTATATAGCATTTGAGAAATCTTGGGCATTTATTAGAATTAAAAAAATAAATTAAAAAAAAAAAAAAGGGAAAAAAAAAAGTTTATCGAACACAAGGAAATTAACGTGGTCATGGTGCTCTTTTTCTCCAATGACGTGTTTGATGTTTGGTGTCAGATTATGGTCATAGACCTCAGACTCACATATCCAAGTGGTACTGCAACCGCTTATCTTATCAACAGCTTCCACACTCCTCAAGGAGCCAAACTAGCAAAGTAACGTATCTAACACTTGATGGTTTCTACTTAAATGGGACCGTATGACATCTTTTCTTTTTCATTCTATTTTTCCAGGAAGCAAGTGAGAGAGTTGGGCAAGTTTTTCACCTTCAGTTTTTTATGGAGTTTCTTCCAATGGTTCTATACTGCTGGAGACGGTTGTGGATTTGCAAGCATCCCTTCATTAGGGCTCAAAGCATATAAATACAAGTACATATATAATTATCCTTCACTTTCCTCTTAATAAAATTTCAGTCTACTTTATGCAAAGAAGAATTTTCAATTGGTAAAAATTTTGCTTCAACTACTTATCAAAAAAAAAAAAAATTTGCTTCAACTAAGCCTTGTTCTCATTTATTGATCATGTTGTGCCTACTGCGAAATCTTGATTGTTCTGCAGATTTTATTTTGATTTCTCAGCAACATATGTTGGAGTTGGAATGATTTGTCCCTATATCATAAATATATCAGTGCTGGTTGGAGGGATTCTTTCTTGGGGTCTGATGTGGCCTCTCATAGAACAAAGAAAGGGTGATTGGTATCCTCCAGACCTGCCAGAAACCAGTCTCCATGGTCTTGAAGGTTACAAGGTAAGTTCTCACCAATGTTTTCATCCATCAAGAAGGCTTTTCTGTTTGTTGAAAACATTAATTTATATCCTTTATTCAGGTATTTATCGCCGTAGGCATGATCCTAGGTGATGGTCTATATAACTTCGTCAAGGTTCTAAGTCTAACCATCATAGGTTTGTGTCATCAGTTTCAGCAAAAAGATGTGAGCTCTGATCTCCCCACCGCAGGCCATTCTTCTGATCATGTGAGCTCTCAGGTTTCATATGATGACAAGCGCCGAACCCAACTCTTTCTCAAAGATCAAATTCCAGCATGGTTTTCCATTGGAGGTTATGTTGCTCTTGCTGCCATCTCTACAGCCACTCTTCCACATATCTTTCACCAGCTCAAATGGTATTACATATTGGTCATGTACATATTTGCACCCATATTGGCTTTCTGCAATGCATATGGTAATGGGCTCACTGACTGGTCCCTAGTATCCACGTATGGAAAGCTTGCCATCTTTATCATTGGAGCATGGGCTGGTGCCTCTCATGGTGGAGTTCTTGCAGGGCTAGCAGCTTGTGGGGTTATGATGAGCATTGTCTCAGCAGCCTCTGACCTAATGCAGGACTTTAAGACTGGCTACTTGACACTTGCTTCACCCCGTTCCATGTTTGTGAGCCAACTAATTGGCACAGCAATGGGTTGCATAATTTCCCCTTGTGTCTTTTGGCTCTTTTACAAGGCCTTTGATGACATTGGGCTACCTGAAAGTCAATATCCTGCCCCGAATGCTGTTGTGTACCGCAACATTGCTTTGCTGGGAGTAGAGGGCTTCTCAAGTCTACCAAGGAATTGCCTTCTACTCTGTTATGTGTTTTTTGGTGCAGCCATTTTGATAAATTTTATTAGAGATTTAGCGGGTAGCAAGTGGCAACAGTTCATTCCAATTCCAATGGCTATGGCAATACCTTTCTATAGAGGATCATATTTCGCCATTGATATGTGCGTTGGAAGCTTAATATTGTTCGTGTGGGAGAAAATAAACAGGGCCAAGGCAGATGCTTTTGGGCCTGCAGTAGCATCTGGTTTGATATGTGGATATGGGATATGGACTTTGCCTGCTTCTATCCTTGCTCTAGCTGGGGTTAAGCCACCAATCTGCATGAATTTTTTGTCACGAGGGACAAATATTACGGTGAATAATTGTTTAACACCACAGGGCTAAATGTGATAAATGAATGTCAAGTCTTTAAAGCAATTAAGTTTTTAGCATGTAATATAAGGGTTAGGGTTTTGTCAGTTTATTTATTTAAGTGAACGTTTGAACTCCTATTAAAAACAGACGATAATTAATGAAAAAATTTGTTCGTTTTGGATGTGACTTCTGTTATATTTTAGTGGTGAGACTCTGCCAACACCAACTTATGATGAGTTCATCCACCATGCATGTGATGATGATGATGAGAGGATGCACTTGATTTTGAAATAGCATGATTGAATGGTCATTCGTGTTTTGGATGGAAGCCAAAGAATGATCCGAAGCCAAAGCAAAAGCTATATATCATGCCCAACTTCAAGAAACAAAAGATAAAAGACATGCACTTTGATAAACGCAAAATATTGCACATTCAAGCTCCTTAATTTATATATGTTAGTTCCTTAGCGTTGTCAATTATTTGATTTTTGTTTTGTTTTTGTGTTTCATATTTTATTTGGCAAATGCAAGAATTCTATTGAAAATCGGGCTTAAAAGACTATTTGGATGCATTCTAGCACCTGGGATCGAGCTCAGTAGCACTTGGGATCGAGCGTATATACGCTCGAGCGCATTCCAGCCTATGTTCGAGTGCATCAGAGCTCGCGGGCAGAACCAGCCAAGCTCGAGCGCTTATGCTCGAGCGCGTATCTTTTAGGATCGAGCGCAAGTGCGATCAAGCGCACTGGGGCGTCCAAAATACGGCAACAATCATTTTTCACCATGGATTTGGTTTTCAATCTCCCATTTGGACTAGGAGACTGACCTATGGTTTCCTAGGGTTTCCAGGGTTTCTAGGCTTCTCCTAATCCCTATAAATGGGCCTATAAACATTGTAAAAAACACATCGTTTCGTAGAGCAAAAATTCATTGGAGCTTAGCAGAGTCATGAGCGGCTAAACCCCTTCGTGGGGTGTTGATGTAACCCTATCTAAGCACAATGGTTTGATTGTATAACTATGACAATTGCTACATATTGATTTCATTCTTAAATATTAAATGCAATTGCTCTTAATTTCAAAATCAATATTTGTGAAATTCTTCCTTAAAAAATAAATAAATATTTATGAAATTTTTCACCTGTCTTAGAAAGTCTTTTACTTTTATTGAACTCAAATCATTCTTGTTTTCTGTGATTATGAGAATAATGATTATACAATGGGTTTAATTGACATATGATCAATAGGATTTGATAGGCCATGCCTAGGGAAGACGGATTGTACTATACCCTAGTTTAGTATAATTTAGATAGACAGTATGTGCCAACCGAAGATGGGTTATACTTATTCATTGATTGTATGTATCCTGTTATAGAATTTGATAATTCATACCTAGGGAAGACAGGTCGTACTACATCTTAGTGGTTAGATAGACGATCTGTGCTAACCGAAGATGGATTATACTTATTCTTTAATAAGAGAGTTTCTTGTTTATTTATAACATGCATAGAATGAACTTCTGGATTAAATATGATTAACCATTATTGTGCGGTAGAGGTGAAGTTAATACCCTACACTCGCTCTTATATTTAATTCTCTTTTAATTTCATGCACTTTAGTTACAAACCAAATCAATCATCTTTTTAATTAAGTTAATTTTGATCTTTCGAATTTGATAAAAAACCCCTGCAATCCTTGAGGTTCGACACCCTCTCTTTAGCCTATCTTACAAGGATTCATCCTATTACGAGTGGTTATTTTTATTATTGATATTTTTGGATACAAAATGGCCACATCAATTTTTGGTGTTGTTGCCGAGGACTGCTTAACGGTTTAGTTATTAAATTTTAAGCATCAATCTTACCATTATTATTTTTTGCATTACTTTGTTTTTTATTTTTTATTTTTAATTTTGGTTTTTGTGTTTGTTTGTTTTTTTTTTTTTTTTTTTTTTGTGAGTTTTTCTCACATAGGTCCAGAGCTGCGAAGACCCCTTTGCACGCCTGCGCTCGAGCCCAGCCAGCTTGCGATAGAGCCTTTTCTGCTTTATTGTAATTTCCTTTCTAGTTTATGTTGGGTCGCCATTCTTTGTCTTTGCCATTAATTGCTTGTGACCCCGACATTGAACACACTCTTAGAAAAGTTAGAGCCGAAAGGAATTCTAAATTGCTAAGAGAGCACACCACTAAGACCATGGGCGACCATGTGGCTTTGAGAGATCATTATCTCCCTTCCACACACACTTCCCCCACATTTCTCAGGCGGCCGGACATTACCATGAGATTAAGCCCAGCAGTATACAAAGTCTACCATCTTTCCTAGGGCGTAGCAATGAAAATCCTTACGACTTCCTCAATAAGTTTTTAGCAATCTGTTCCACCATTAAATTGATTGGATTCACTGGGGATGCTCTAAGAATGCGTCTCTTTTCTTTCTCCCTCAAGGAAAGAACCAAACATTGGTTTAATTCCTTAGCACCCAACTCCATTATTTCTTGGGCTAAAATGCAACAATAATTTCTTAAGAAGTATTTTCCCATAGGAAAGACCAATGACATTAGGAAAGCTATCACTAGTATCTCCCAATATGAGGGCGAGCAATTCCATGGAACCTGAGAGAGACTGAGGGACCTTCTTAGATCATGCCCACACCACGCTGTCCCGAAATGACAGCTTGTGCAAAGCTTCTATAATGGCTTGACTTAGCCTCATAAACAAATGGTAGACGCATCCTGTGGGGTGACATTTATGTTAAAGAGTGAAGATGAAGCATGGGCCCTGTTTGAAAATTTGACTAGTAATTATGTTCATCATGCTTCCACTAAACGTAAGGCACCCGCACCTAAAGGACCAAAGACCGACGGTCTCTTTGAAGTAGGATATTCTGCGGATGTTGCTACCCAAGTAGTTGATGCTATCACTAGGATGTTAGATCAATTGATGGTTGCTGGTCTTGCACCTAATTCTGCTCACATGCACACACGACCTGAACCATGCTCATTTTGTTCTAGTCTTATACATCATATAAATGACTGCCCTATTGCTAGAAATTATGCTGATGTTTCTAATGAGCAGGTCAATGCAGCATTCTCCCAACGGAGTAATGATCCGTACTCCAATACTTATAACCCGAGGTGCAAAAATCATCCAAACTTCTCATGGAAGGCCCAAGCTCCTGGGCTGCACAATCAAGCTCAATCTAACAGGCAACCCTATCAACCTTCTTCCACATACCGGCCTCCACAGCAGCACCAGCCCCCTCAGTCGGATTTTGACTTTCACGAGAAGATATGGAACCTTATGAGCGAGACGAATCAGACTCTGAAAACTCTCCAAGAGAAAATGAAATCTCAACAACAGATGGTGAACTCGCACACTCCAGCAATTTCCAAGTTAGAAGCTCAGACTGCACCACCTCCTATGTTGGCATCGGAGACTTTCAAAATATGGTGTTAGAAGCTATAAGTGAAATGAAGACTATGAATCAGAAAGTGAATTCTCACTCTCAATCCATCGCCAATATAGAAGCCCGAATTGGTAGTATCGCTGAGTTAGAAGCTCAAGTCGGTCAACTTGTCAATGCCCTCAATAGAAGGGATGAAGGAAAGCTTCCAATTCAGCCAATGAACAAGCCTAGGGGACTATACATGGTAGAAGAAAGCACTTCTCATTTAGAGCAAGTTCAAGCCATCACCACATTGCGAAGCGGAAGACTAGTTGACAATCATGTGGAGGAAAAGCAGGATGAGCAACTTGAGGCCCCACAAAATTTGCATCAGGACAAGGGTAAGCAAGTAAGCACTGAGGCTTCTTCATTAGCTGCCCCCACTCCTGAGATACCATATGAGCCTAGGGTCCTATTCCCAGAGCGTCTCAAGGCACCTTCCCACTTCGGGAAGCAAGGAGAGAAGATACAAGACATGATGGAGGCCTTCAAGCAAGTCAAAGTCAACATCCCACTCCTTGATGCCATCAAGCAAATTTCGGCCTACACAAAATTTCTCAAAGACTTGTGTAGTCAGAAGAGAAAGAATCGGAAGCACATTCCAAAGAAATTCATTCTCACCGAGCAAGTGAACTCCCTGATTCAGCATAACACTCCTCCAAAGTTCAAGGACCCTAGAGTGCCTACAATTTCGTGCGTCATCAGAAACACTGAGATTGAAAGAGCTCTCCTTAACTTAGGAGCTGGTGTGAATTTGCTTCCATACTCGGTGTATCAGCAACTTGGCTTAGAGGAACTGAGACACAAGGACTGTCTTGCAATTGGCTCACCGATCTATCAAGAAACCCCGAGGGATTGTGGAAGATGTCATCATCAAGGTGGACAAGTTCTACTATCCAGTTGACTTCATAGTTCTTGACACATAACCTGTCCCGAATCCAAAGAAGCCAATTCCTATCATCCTCGGGTGACCTTTCTTAGCCACATTCAATGCATGCATCAATTGTCGAACTAGAGTAATGAAGATCTCCTTTGGGAATATGAAGATTAGAATGAACATCTTCAATGCCTTCCAGAATGCACCTTATCAGAATACAAGTTTCTTCTTGGATGACATTGGAGAAACTGTTGAAGACTC
The DNA here is from genome assembly GCF_965113065.1 of Corylus avellana. NCBI lineage: Eukaryota > Viridiplantae > Streptophyta > Magnoliopsida > Fagales > Betulaceae > Corylus > Corylus avellana. The sequence continues at coordinate 18,777,626 of NC_142496.1, forward strand.
ACCTCCTGACCCTTTATCTGAAGCCCCATCATGGAGAAAACCACTAGAGCCTATGCCTCTCACTTTAAGTACTCCACCACTTGATAACAACCCCATAAGGAACATATTTCATTCAGAGGTTACTGAAGTGGACTTCATTAGGGTGGACAATTTTTTGGCAACTTCCCTGGTTACCCTGGTTTTTGAGAACCCCCATAGAGACAAGAGGTTGATCATGAAACCAGTTTAGGACAAACAGATTAAGTATCGTCATGGGGAGCATCAAGACTTTTCAGCTGAGAGGAGAAGTTTTGAGATGTTAAGAGGAATCCTCTTCCTTGTGAAATGCTACATGATGAAGAAGAAGAAGGGATAGAAGAGCTTGATTAGACTTCTGAAGGATCAAGGTAAGATCCTTCGGAACACAGACTTAAATTGAGAAATACCTCATGGGATCGAGCCTATGCCCTATGTGCTCGACTCCTCACTCCACCTGGGTACATGATCTCCATCCAGGTTTATTTTATCCATTGTTGCTTCATTCTTTGATTATATTTTTACAACAATGTGTGCACTTGATTGGTATTTGGTTGGAGTATCACTTTCTTTTTCAGGACATATGTTTTTGCATGCAAGTTTGGGGGTATGATACACCCCACATCTGCTCATTTGGATATTCCTATACTCTTAATCTTATTCTTTAGTTTTTAAATACATCGGAGACGATGTATAATTCAAGTTTGGGGGTACAAAAAAACAAAACAATGTCTAAATTTTGTTGTTATGTCGTTCTTAAGCATATGGTTGAGCTTTGATTTTGGTTTGAATTTCATTGGTAGGCTTAAAGTTATGAACACATGATCATTTAGGAATTTTGAGTCTTGTTACTTACTTTTGGCAACATGAGATGCTTATTGTTTCAATTTAAATCTATCTTGAGCACACTAGCACATGTCTGTGAGGTATGAAATTTTTGACCAATTATGTTTGCTTTCATTATCATGAATTCTATTGGGCGACATATTGGATGAATAACCTTGGCATGCTATTAAAAAAAAAAAAAAAATCAAGTTGAATTTTTCACTGAATAACCGGACCTCTTGCCTCATTAAGAAGTGAGTGTTCGAGTCAAAAAGTGAGAAGTTTGGTTGGTTAATAAAATTGCTAGCTTACTTTCGTAGCCTTTTTTACTCGAGTTAGTAAATCCTTAGGGGTGTCTCTACACTTAATGCCCTAAAGCCATTTGGTTTTGGAGTCATTGGCTTAACACTCAATACATGGGTCAATTAAAAAGCTTAAGGGAGCTAAACAGTACACAGCAAGTTAAAAAAATAATAGTAAAATAAAATAAAATTTGTATGCCTTGGTTGTTTCATCTGATAAGAAGTCCAATAAATTCTGAGATGTTGATTCATTTATATTGGAATTATTTTGAAGCCTCATGATTGTATTTGCCAATGAATGAGAACCATTATTTTTGTAATGCTTTATTCTTTTGAATAACATAATGATGACAATGCTTGTGGGTATCATTCCCGGAAAACCCTCACGAGACTTCACTCGTTCTCTAGGGAATGCCTAGGGGTTTAAAAAGGTTGTTGTATACACTAAATACAATCGTACATCTCACGAAAGATGGGTTTATCTTTTTGTTTTTCAGTTTATTTCTTTTTTGAATTGTTAAGGGACTAGCAATATGTAAGTTTGGGGGTGTGATAAGCGTCAAATGTTGCACATTCAAGTTCCTTAATTTGCATATGTTAATTCCTTAGCGTTGTTAATTGTTTGATTTTTGTTTTGTTTTTGTGTTTCAGGTTTTATTTGGCAAATGTAAGAATTCCATTGAAAATCGGGCTTAAAAGACTATTTGGATGCATTCTGGCACCTAGGATCGAGCTCAGCAGCACTTGGGATCAAGCGTACATACGCTCGAGCGCATTCCAGTCTACGATCGAGCGCATCAACGCTCGCGCGTATCTTCTAGGATAGAGCATAGGTGCGATCGAGCACACTCGGACGTCCAAACTACGGCAACAACAGTCCTTTTTCACCTTGGATTTGCCAACTTGGATTGGGAGACTGACCTATGGTTTCCTAGGGTTTCTAGGCTTCTCCTAATCCCTTTAAATAAGCCTCTAAACATTGTGGAAAACACACCGCTTCCTAGAGCAAAAATTCATTGGAGCTTAGTAGAGTCATGAGCGGTTAAACCCCTTCGTGGGGTGTTGATGTAACCCTATCCAAGCACAATAGTTTGATTGTATTTAATTTCTAGATTTTCAATTTATGCATGTTGATTGTATAACTATGAGAATTGCTACATATTGATTTCGGTCTTAAATATTAAATGCAATTGTTCTTAGTTTCAAAATCAATATTTGTGAAATTCTTCTCTTGTCTTAGAAAGTCTTTTGCTTTTATGGAACTTAAATCAATCTTGTTTTCTGTGATTATGAGGATGATGGTTATGCAATGAGTTTAATTAACATATGATCAATAGGATTTAATAGGTCATACCTAGGGAAGACAGATTGTACTACACCCTAGTTTAATGTAATTTAGGTAGACAGTCCGTGCCAACCGAAGATGGGTTACATTTATTAATTGATTGTATGCATCCTGTTATAGAATTTGATAATTCATACCTAAGGAAGACGGGTCGTACTGCATCTTAATGGTTAGGTGAATGATCCGTGCTAACCGAAGATGGATTATACATATTCTTTAATAAGATAGTTTCTTGTTTATTTATAACTTGCATAGAATGAATTTATAGATTAAATCTGATTAACCATTGTTGTGCGGATAGAGGTGAAGTCAATACCCTACACTCTCTCTTATATTTAATTATCTTTTAATTTCATGCACTTTAGTTACAAACCAAATCAATCATCTTTTTAATTAAGTTAATTTTGATCTTTCGAATTTGATAACAAAGCCCTTGCAATCCTTGAGGTTCGACACCCTCTTTTTAGCCTATTCTATAAGGATTCGTCCTATTGCGAGTGGTTATTTTTATTATTGATATTTTTGGACACAAAAAGACCAAATCACACTTTCTTTCTTCCTATCGCCATTTTGCACCCAAATTACCAAACAATACTATTTTTTGTTTTATAGATCTCTATCTTTACCTTGGCCATTTCTTTCTTTCTTTTTCTAGACGGACCCACAATTTATGAGAATTTAGTCAACACAAGGTAAATTGGGTTTATTAGAAGGAAAAATTGTAAACTACTATATAGTTGTTATGTAATTAAAATGACGTGGTAATAAAAATAAATTTAAAAGTTGCCACATCAATTATATTATATGGGTTTACTAATAAATAGCATTAGTCGATGAGAAATGCTACGGAAATTAACTATTTTACTAACAGAAGCTTACTAAATTGTTGTGTAGGTCATTCATTGAAAAAACAAAAACAAAACAATTAAGAGAAGTGTAATGAGTACCAATGAATGAGCTACACATCAATTTAGTAAGCCTCTGTTAATAAAAGAGTTAGTACCCCTAGTATTTCTCTTAGTCGACTCGTTTGTTGAAGCATGTGTGGTAGGGCACACGTGTCAGATTGTGCAGAAATGATGGGTGGAGTGCTTTGTTTTCACTAGCCTTGGCGACTACTCCAAAGGGTGTCACCAGTAGGGGGTGAAAAAGCAATTACAGTTAGCAGTTATTGGCTAAAACCGCTAACCATAACCGCCTAGGCGGTTAACCGCTAGGCAGTTAACCATCGGTTAGCGGTTAGTAACTCTAGTAACTGCTAACCACTTTTTAAAAGAAAAATTTTAAAAAAAAAAAAAAAACAAAACAAAACAATGTCGTTTTATGGTAATATGATAATATCATATTACATACGACATCGTTTGTATAAAAAAAACACAAAAACGACATCGTTTCATGTATTTTTTTCAACTCATTTTCACTTAGAACAGGGACCGCCAGAACTATAAATGGGGCTGAACGCGATTTTCAACTCATTTTCTTTCCTTCCCACGAAATTTCCCTCTTCTCTCTCTTAGGGTTTGTACCTAAACCTTAAGGATTGGTTTGAGGAGTTCTCCAAAGGCAAATCTCGGAACATGTTTCTTAGCGTTAGATCCTCATTTCCACCAATAGTTTGAGGTAAACCCTAACTTTACTTAAGGTTGAGTTGATTTTTGGGGGGTTTTGCTTAATTTTCTAAATTTCTTTAGGGCTTTTGTAATTTGTGGAGTTATAAGCTTGGGTCAAGCTTCAGGTTGGAGTTTCATGTGGCGAAATTTCGGATTTTGTCCAAGATCAAGGTAAGCTTCAAACCCTGGAATTTTCCTTAGTGTTGTAAGTTGGGATTGTGGTGTCTAACCCTAGAGTTTCTCTATGGGTTGGTATTTTTAGTAGTGGATAATTGTTAAGGTGTAGAGTCTTAATAAGTGTACTTGTAGCGTGTAAAAACTGATGAGTTACATGTGGTTCATTATAAATACAAAACAATTCCTCCCACTGATTTAATGGGAGTCAAAACACAAACCTTGTGTTCATAGAAATCTAATATTTCAGTTGTATGACAGTATACTAAGACTCCATTTCTTTCGACGTAAAATGTTCTCCGTTGGAAAATATTTTCTTGAAAAATGATTTCCTTGAAAACATTTTTCGATGTTTGGCATGTATGAAAAATCACAAATATTTTTTTTATATACATTTTTTCGTTCACTCATATTAAACTTTAAATTACAACAATATCCCGACAGGTCTCGACCAAGTCCCAACGAGTCCTAATCGGGTCGTGGTTGTTTTTCAACCGGGTCTCAGCTAGGTCCTAGCGGTGGCTCTACTGGGTCCTACATAGTCCCGACCGAATCCCAGCGGCTCCCGATTGGTTCTCAATAAGTCCCGACCGTGTTCCACTAGTGTGTCGACTAGGTTCCGGCGGAGTCCCAACCAGGTCCTGAATAGCTTTTTCGTTCAAATTGAAAATATTTTATGTTAACTATTATTTTCGTGATACCAAAAAATATGATAAATATTTTCAAAAATCACTTTATGCCAAAACAAACGAAATAACATTTTTATTAGCTCTTCAAATAGACACGTGTCAGCTTGCCTTATTCCCATTTAGTATCTTCGTTCTCATGGTCTAAAGCGAGCAAGAATTTATGACCACTCATTCTCATCCGCATACATACCATATATTTTTCCCTCTCACTTATGATCAGCATTCTCCCAATATGCACACCAAAGACAAAAATGAGAAAAAGGAAAGCAATGGAGTCGGATCAATGATTATTGATTTGCTGAAATTAAGCATGAAAACTATCTTGATTTGATGTAAATCATCTTCCAAAAAAATCCATTTCTCATCATCCCATCAACATGGCCCATTTGCTAGCAAACCACCACAATATTCCAAGAAGATGGGAGCTCCAGAAATGCAGGACAAAGTTGAAGGATTGCGGAGGGAGTTGGAGAAATATTGGCGGCCGGCAAATGGTGAGAGTGAGAGGTTTTAAGGTGCAGAGTTCGGCGTCGTCAGCTGAGAAAGTGGGATCGGTTGGGTATTTGGTAAATGAGTGTGGGTGGAAGGTGAGAAGGTTGGTTGAGAAGGCAGATGAGATGAGGATGGTTGCTCAGGTTCAAGCTGAAGCATTTCATGTGCCTGTTGCTCTTTTCAATGACTTTTTCTTCGACTTCTTTCAGGTTTCCTCACTCTTATTTTCTTCCCTTAATTGTTTTAATTTTAATTTTATTTTGAATTTTTTCTGAGCTCCCTTTCCTTTGTTTGGATAATCCTGTTTTCATAGCTCACTATAGCCAGCCTAGTAGGGTACGTGTTAGATTTGAGTTGTGTCAAAGTATAGATATAAGATTATATAAGTCAATCATAACCCAATTACCATCAAGGGTGGTGGTTCAATGGTTAGGTAAGTACTATGGTATAAGTTCGAATCTCCGCAATAAAGAATCTCCATGCCTAATTAGTATAAACCATCTTGGTTCCTATTGATGCTATGATGAGGCGGGTGGTTAAGTTATGGCTCAGCCGGTCTTGAGAGTGTGCATACGGTTTCCGCCGTTTAGGTCCCTCCTGAACAATACCCCGTGGGTTGGTACTACAGTTCACGCTCAAGTAGAATAGCCACAATTGGTCTCCCCCTCTAACTTTTTTTAATTAGAAAAAAAAAAATCATAACCTAACTCATTAAATTAAATGGGTTAGACCTTTCAACTCTAACCCGCATGCACTCTCTCAAGTCGGTTGAGCCATAGCAAGGGCGGAACTAGAATATTGAGTTTGAGGGGTAAAAAAATAATAATAATAATTGGGCAGTCAAAAGCTAATTTTTAAAAGTATTTAATTTTTTTTTTTTTTTTTTTTTTTTGGGACCCACCCCTTGGCTTGGGGGAGGGGGGGCTGGGACCCCCCAAGGCTAGGGTTCGTTCCGCCCCTAAGTGATAATCTAACCTAACTCCATAAAAAAACACGAGCAACATCGAATCAATGGTATGAAAATAATTCCTAGAGCTAGCGCTTCCCATTTTAGGATTCGACTCTGACACATTTCACCCACTAAATCATTAAGAATTGGCTCGAATAACATAAGGCCCCACCTGGTTAAAAAATAAAAATAAAAATAAAAAATAAAAAATAAAAAGCAAAGAACGCTACATGAATATATATTGAGCATCATTTTTGAAGTTTTATGTTGCACTGCTGCTAAAATACAGGCTGAAGTGCTTTCTGGGCTTGCATACAAACTTAGGAGCTCACCTCCTAACAGGTAAATATTAACCATGGAAAAATGAATCTTATGGCTGTCATTACAGGAAAAATGGTCTTTAGAGACAACTTATGATCTAGCTAAAGACCATAATGTCGTCACTAATGACTATTAGTGTCATCATTAAATACTCATTAGCGACGATTTTAAGAGTCGTTGCTATTAATAAGTTATAAGCAACGACTCTATCTAGGTCGTTGCTACTATCATATCTATTAGTGACAACTATTTTTAGTCTTCGATGATGATATATACATTAGCAATGACTAAAATATAGTCGTCATTGATGATATGTACATCAACGACAACTATACACGGTCATCATTGCGTATGATATGCACATGATATGTGTTATCATCAACCCATATATTTAGGGCACCCTTTTTGTAGACATGAATTGAGCGTTTGAACAATTTTGTTGGTGGAATCATTTAATTGATATACCAAATATTTGATTCAAAATGGTTAGATATCATAAACAGATACGCATGTTTGGTGGCTGAGGCAATGGCCAATGTTTCTGATTCACAAAAGCAACTTGTGGGTGTTGTGGATGTGACTGTGTTGAGAGACCAAACTGTGCTGGACCATCTCCCACCTGAAGCAGAAGAGTATCTTTACGTCTCTGGGATTGCCGTCTTGAAAGCTTTCAGGTTACATATTTCCATCCTACTTTCCTTACCTTTTTTGCTCTTGCATTTGTCCTCCCATTTCCCTCATTGTTAGTTTTATTTATTTTCACTTGCTCCCAAAGTACCACAGATTTTGTAATTGTAATATCGAGTTATCAAGAGTTGCAATGTCGATATTGTATGTTTCAGCCCATTTTAATTTTCCCCCATCGTTAGGAATTTCTGTTAAATCCTAACGGATGATGCCAAAATGCCCAAAATATCCCTACCACGCGTGGGTCATGTGATTCATGTCCAAATTTTTGGTTTTTTTTTTAAAATAAAATTAATTAATTATGGCAAATTTGTATTTTTATAAATTTTACAGAAATATAAAAAGCATTTCATATGTTTACCGTTTGATTTAACCTTAAACTCTAACGATATGGGTGAAATTAAAGAGACTAAAACATAACATACTGCCATTACAAATTTTGATAATTCGAAGTTATATTCCTAAAACATGTAAGTGAAGTTTCTTCATTTATTTATTACACAAGTACATTTATTTATAGAGATATGCTACACATCATTCTCTCAACCATCTTTTAACCATCTCTTTTTACAAATCTAATAGATCCATCAATGAATTTGTAGACTCATGTAAGTGGGTCCCACAAAAATTTAATGGTAGATTCACCTATTCACTATACGGAGATGGTTGAAATAATAATTTTTATCATTTCTCTTATTTATATTAAGAGGTAATTACTGCAATGAACAGGAGACAAAAAATAGCTACAGTGTTGCTCAAAGCCTGCGACGTGCTATCAACAGTGTGGGGTTTCAAGTATCTTGCCCTTCGGGCATATGAAGATGATTTGGGAGCACGCAAACTGTATACAAGTGCAGGGTATGAAGTTGTCTCAGGTGATCCCCCATGGTTGACCACGTGGATCGGAAGAAAACGACGTGTTCTTATGATTAAACAGTGTAGTCTACATACGTAACGTTGTTTCTTCCTTGGTCATTTGTAGTATGGTGTGCGTGTTCCCATGCGGCTATGCCAGCATGCAAGTATCATGTGCATATGGTTGCCTACATGTATGCATATGTGTTTGCACAATTGGTGCATATGTAACTAAAAGAGCAAGAGCGTGACTTTTGTATGTATGTAAATGTTGCTACAGTGACCACACACAACGTCGAAGATCTACAAAAAGGCTAAGGGTCAAAGTGGCACGAGGTTGGAGCTACTTTTGACGCTTAAGCTAGTAAAATAAGGTGCATGAGCAAAGTGAGCCAAAAAAAAATGTAAAACACCACCTTAATGTGGTGTAAATGTGTAATTCGTTTTACCTTTTGTGATTGCGTTTCTTTTTGGATGTCGAATCCGTTGGACCTTCCTTACCGAGTGGGTTTGTAATGGCAAGGCATTGATTTGCTTTGAGATAGTATCACCAAAGACTCCTTTCTTCATTGTGTAAATTTTAGATTGGCAAGTCAATAATTAAGTGATTTTATTGCTTATTGAGTTTATTACTTTTTGGCATGTGCAAGGGGAATGGTTCACGTGTGTACACCACTTGGTGAGCTCGGGCCTTAGGCTTGGGCCAGGTCTGCCTTTGGGCCGACGGGCGCTCAATTGGACTCTCCAGGCCTTTCTACATTTTGAATACTCCAGTTGCCCCCCAATTTTCCTGAGCAACTTGGTGATTAAAACGACCAGTGAGATTATGGTGAGACAAGCATAGTGACGTGTAGAGCTACCACCAGTCTCGAAAGATAGTGAACCAAAAATTGGACCCCAGTACACTCAAAGAGTATCGTTGGGAAAGGAAGAGAACTAAGGCTATTCCACAACAATTAGTCCAATGGAAGAACATAACACCCGAGTAGGCTACTAAATAGGATTAGTTCACTCCATTAAGTTATATGACAGTTGTATAACATCTACTAAATATCATTACTCTCTTTCCTAAATAGTTTTAGTGTTTTTGAAACAATTCAGCATCCAAAATCAAACAGTTGCCACCTGTTTGATTACCTAAAAAGAGTAGAGGAAGGCATGCACTTCAAGAAAATTGGTTACTTTGAATGACTTACAATAATCAAATTTAGCTCTCGTCCTGTCCTAGTTCAATTTACCAAAAAAAAAAAGGTAAGAAGAACAAAAGAAAATTATAAACTGGCAATACGCCCCAGTTCTGAAGATCAATCACAAGCCTGCGAGCTCCTGTGATATTAGATGCTTTCACAGGGAAGTAATATACATCACTTACCTGAGAACTATTTTGGAATTTCCTGAGTAAGATTAGAATCCTATGCAGTCCAATCTTCATCACTTCCACTGGCATCCTAAACAAGATAGTAATGAATGTAATTAGGAAGACCAGCACATTTGCTGTATCACTTCAAATATGCTTCAAAAAATTAGTTGAAACATTGTTACAGCATCAATGGCTACCGTAGTAACTGTTCAAGTTTAGTGCCAGGTAAAGAATCATTTATCACAACCTGGTAAAAACTGAGACACAGTTTGCAAATGCAATGTAGATATATATTCTAGTTGGGAAAAAGTTACCTTTGAAGAGCTTGAGAATTCTTCAATATCTTCATCTTCAATCTACAAGGTTTATGTAATGTGTTAGTTACTTGTTCAATGAATAGCAGAGGTAAAGAATCATCAAGGACTTCACTTCTATCATCCGTTGGAAAGGTTTTTTCTTTTTTTCTTTTTTTTTTTTCAGTGGATAGCAGAGAAGCAAATCACTTGGTTGAATCGAAAGCCAGAAATAGAAGGATCTAAGAAAACCAAACTTAAAGCTTTTGAATACGAAAGTCAATCCCTCACAAGCTCTCTATTGAACTCGTTACCGATGCACCGGGACTTCAGAAACTACATTACAGACCTGGGCATAACAAAGACTAAAGCAAACACGAAAAAGAAAAGCTGGCAGGCAACCAATCCACGGAAAATTCGAAGCCCTATTTGAACATACTGGAAAACCCATTCCAGAATCACCATCTCCACCGTGAACAATCATCATACCACTCACAGGGTAATCTCAAGTCTTCTGGCTGCAGAAACCATATCATAAAGTTATTTCCCTTTACCATCCGCAACCACATTAGTACTCCATTCAACACCAGCGGAATTCCAGCAAACACAGACTGGAATTTCTACATCTTCGCATGAAATCCTTCTCCACGAGCCTTGAAATCCTCATCACCACTTCCTCTACTCACCTTAGATGACAGGTTCTCTGGAAGGAAGGAACCCATTCCCATCTTCTTCACCATCTCAACAGAAACAAAGCAGAAATCTAAAAGAGTACTAAAGCCCTCAAAATAAAATGAAAATAACTTGAATCTAGACAGAGCTGTAATCCAAGGTAAAACATGAAAAGAGAGAGAGTCCAGCAATGGAATCTCATAAAAATAAAAATAAAAAGAAGAAAATCTAGAGAGAGAAGCTCCCAACCCATTACAAGGTGCATTTTATTGGGTGATCAACACGGATCTGTCCCACTCAAAGCAGTTTCAAGAATAACACTGAATAAGTTACAATTAATACTTAAGGGGACAAGAACACATATACTTCGAAATAAACCCAAAATGGTTTAGATATTGAACTGAAGGAACCTAAAAGTCCTTTCTGAACTATTGTACTGGACTATCCCTTTGAAGACATCCAATATAATTGAAATGTAGTGTTGTGCTGGACACAAGGATAAGAATGGATCATTAATGAGGCAGTTCATCATAAAAAATCCGCTTATGAAACACATAACCAAGATCAGAGTAATATTACTAAAAAATATTAAGCTTGACTGAAGTCGTTCAATAAAATTCAGTTTGTTTTCCAAGCCTTTGAAAGTAGGAAATTAGATGTTTCAGGTAAAAAATTTATCCAAAAAAAAGACAACAATAAAAAAGAAAAAAAGAAACATCAACTCTAATAATACTAGTGTTACTATTTGATGATATATTGCCAGTGGTCACAAGAACAATAAGCATAACATGACTAATGATTACTTTTAATGGGACAACAACAAATTCAATTAAAAACTACATATTTGGAAAATAATATTTTGATAATGTTGACAAAGGCCCAGAAAAGAAAACAAATAAAATAAATAACATATGGTATTTGCCCAGGTGATATCAATCTTTCTCTACCAGTATTCAACTAGAATTGCAGAAATTCTAAGTCTGAGAGTACAGCTCAAGCCACAAATTGTATAACACCCAGCATTGCACTAATACAGATACATACAAGACACTGAAATCGAAGCAATCTATATGAGACGAGAAATGGGGACCAGCAGAGGGTGAGGGAAAAGGCAGTGAAAAATCAGCCAAAAGACTCACAAAAAAGTTTCCTTCCTAAGGACCTCAAAACTGCACACCATCAATGCCAGCCAAATTTAGCTCAATCAGAAGCATGACGCGCAACTCTAGGTTAGTCATGGACAGCATAATGCTCACACATTTTTTTTTCCTTGGGCAGGCAGATTCTCCTATAAATAGGGGATCCAGCCTCCAGGCGCTTTTGGTGAGATACAGGGGAAAACATCAGGTCATCCTTTCTTGTTGAATGTCCCAGGCCCGAGTACTTTTCTTTTTCCCAATAATAGCCTAGATGAAGTAAGGAACATTTTAACTTAATGCTTTTTTTATTATTATTATTATTATTTACAAGATGGTTCTCATTCTAGGAGTCTAAAACACCAAAATGCCAGAACATATTCAGAAGAAATAAGAACACTATAAAGGCTAGATAACAAATCAAATAACACCCTTCCTGCTCTTCCTCTCCCACCCTCCTAGTTTAAACAAATTTCAAATAAGACAAAAAAATTAACGTTGACTTAGGGAATATGATATTATAGACAGAAATATACCTTTAGTTTTGATAAATGATGACAAGATAGAACTACACAAAAAACACATATGAACCAAAACTAAAACAAAGTACCTCATCTTCTTTTTTCATCATCATGATTCTTCCCTCTGCAAATTCAGAAATTCCAGTTCATAAGTTTGCCAAAGATGCATTTACATACACTCTTGAAACAACAAAAGTGATGCACAAGAAGGTTCAGAATGAAGCATTTACACAAATACATAGATTAGTATTTCTTTCAAAGGATATAAGATCGTTATCCATTATTATCTTATCCGTTTTAATTAAAAGTAAATAAAGACTCCTTGTATCCCATCAAATTCAATGAACCCATCATTTAAAAATAGTAAAATAAAACAAGAAGTCTATAGAACAGAGAAATAGATCACACCCATTTCTCCAACACCCATAGGTGGCTTTTAAACCACCATTGGATTAAAATCCAATAAAGATCCATCATAAATCCAATGATGGTTTTAAAAGCCACCTATAAGTGTGAGGAAATAAGTGTGGAGAAGTGAAAGTGTGTGTAGCATTACTCGAAATAGATATATTTGTCAATTGTATTGAATACCTCTCAATGTGAGAGTTCCTCGTATTATATAGAAATTGTCTAGGTAATTACAGGTTGTATCTCAGCGATTACAGCAATCTAGGGAAACAAATAAGGTAACTAAAATCTACCTATTAATTACAATATACTATAGCTATAATACAAGAACATGCCATAACTAGAAAGACTAATTATGGCTAAATATATAATGATATATATAGACCGTATCTGACTAACATCTCCCCTCAAATTGATGCTGGTCAATCAAGAAGCATCAATTTGCCCACAAGGAACTGATGACGCTGTCTTGTCATAGCCTTCGTGAAGACATCAGCTATCTGGAGATCAGTGGAAACATGAGGAAGAGAGATAACACGAGTGTCCAAGGCTTCCCGAATAGAATGACAGTCTACCTCAATATGCTTCGTACATTCATGGTAAACAGGATTAGCAGCTATTTGAATGGCACTAGTATTATCAGCATGAAGAGGAGTAGAATCAGTTTGAGAAGAACCAAGCTCAGTCAGAAGCCCACGAAGCCAGACAATCTCAGAACAAGCAGCAGACATTGCCCGGTATTCGGATTCAGTAGATGATTTAGAAACGCAAACTTGCTTCGTACTCTTCCAAGAAATCAAAGAATCACCAAGAAACATGCACCAACCCGTGACAGACCGCCGAGTGTCAGGACATCCTGCCCAATCCGCATCACTATAAGCAACAAGGCGAAGAGGAGAGCCGGTTGGAAAGAACAACCCACGGCCAGGGGACCCCCGAAGATATCGAATGATACGTCGAACAGCAGCTAAATGAAGATGGTGTGGAGTTTGCATAAACTGGCTAACCTGCTGGACAGCGAAGGAAATATCGGGCCGAGTAATAGTCAAATAGTTCAAGCTGCCTACCAACTGTCGGAACACAGTAGGATCAGAGAGAAGATCATCCTCCTCACGTCGATATTTCACATTAACCTCCATAGGAGTATCCACCGAAGAAGAATCCTGAAGACCAACCAGGCTAATCAAGTCCTGGGTATATTTGTGTTGATTCAAGAATATACCAGAAGAATCAGTGTGCACCTCCAACCCCAGAAAATACGTAAGAGGACCAAGGTCTTTCATATGAAAAGAGTCTTGAAGATTTTGCTTGAGATGTGCAATCAAACTGGAGTTGGTGCCCGTAATGACAATATCATCCACATACACAAGTAAAAGAACGAGACCAGTCGGAGTCTTGCAAAGGAACAAAGAAGAATCATATTGGCTTAAGACAAAGGACAAGCGAAGCAGAGTAGACCTGAATTTTTCAAACCATGCCCGGGGAGCCTGTTTTAAGCCATAGAGAGACCGCTTTAACTTACACACAGCGGCAGATGGAGAAGAAAACAAACCCGGAGGAGGAATCAAGTAAATATCCTCTTTGAGATCACCATGAAGAAAAGCATTTTTGACATCCATCTGGTGAAGTGGCCAGCCTTGGGAGGCGGCAATAGAAATAATTGTACGCACTGTGGTCATCTTCACGACCGGAGCAAATGTCTCCTCGTAGTCCACCCCATATTCTTGCCTGTTCCCAAGAGCAACTAATCGGGCCTTATACCAATCCAGAGTCCCGTCAGAGCGAAGCTTAATCGAGTAAACCCATTTACAACCAATGGCTTTAACATGAGAGGGGCAAGGAACCACGTCCCATGTATGATTGTCCTGGAGAGCCCAAAGTTCCTCATCCATCGCTTTCCGCCAACATTCATATTTAACAGCCTCGGAAAAACATGTAGGAATGGAAATAGAAGATAAAGTAGCATTAAAAGAAGTGTGGGAAAAACCATACCTATCAGGAGGACGTGATACCCTAGTAGAGCGTCGAGGACCAGACTCATGAACTGTCTCAGATGGCGGGTCAATCGGATGAGTTGTCGGAACAGTTTCAGATGAAGGGTCAGTCTCGGGAAGGGGCAAAGTTGGTAGACGTCGAGTATACACAATTTCAGGTTTGAACCGCTCAGGCAAAAGAGGCAATTCATCAAAACAAGGTAGAATACTAATCTCAGGCAACGATTCAACATGTGTAGAAAAGAAACATTGATTCTCAAAGAAATCAACATTACGAGATATACGAATTTTGTTAGAACAAGGATCATAGCAAACATAACCTTTGTGAGAAATACTATAACCCATAAAGGCACATTTAATAGACGGAGCAGAAAGTTTGTGACATTCATGAGGAGGTAAATGAACAAAGCAAACACATCCAAAAGTATGCAAATCAAGATAGCTAGGATGCTGATGATGCAATCGATAATAAGGAGAATCAAAATTCAAGACCTGAGAGGGCAGTCTATTAATTAAGTAAACTGCGGTAGATAATGCCTCAACCCAGAATTTAGAAGGAACAGAGGACTCAAGCAATAAGGTGCGAACAACGTCCAAGAGATGTCGGTTCTTTCGTTCCGCCACCCCATTTTGTTGAGGAGTATAAGGACAAGAGCGCTGAGAGACAATTCCTTTGTGGTGTAAGAAATTATGAAACTCGCGAGACATGTATTCTCCACCAGAATCAGACCTCAAAATCTTAATACCTGTAGAAAATTGGTTCTCAATATACGCTACAAAGGTCTGAAAAACAGACAAGACCTCAAATTTGGCCCGAAGAAAATAGACCCAAGTATACCGACTGAAATCATCTATGAATGTCACAAAATATTTATATCGAGCATGAGAAATTACAGGAGAAATACCCCATACATCACTATGCACAATATCAAAGCATTTTGCAGCACAACTACCATGAGAAGAAAACGAAAGAGTTTTACTCTTACCAAGCTTGCATACAGAACAGTCAAATGACAAATTTTTAAAAACACGTTCTTTATTGCCTAACAAACCAGAATTTAACATATGAGACAGTTTGGATGACCCAAACGTTTGTGCCATACTTTGTTCGGAGTGTTAACTGTCATACAAGTCAAAGATAAACAACTAGGAATTGAAAAGTGCAGTGGAAATAGTCTGCCAACTTTAGGCCCCTTCGCGAGTATCTTCCCCGACACCTGATCCTGCACAAGACAACCATCACGAGAGAAATGGACATCACAGTTTTTTTCAACTAACTGGCCAACTGAAATAAGACTACTAGAAAGTTCAGGAGATACATAAATATCTCTGAATGAAGTATTGATATCTCATACTTCAGTAATAGCTAAATGACTCCCATTAGCTACTTGAATATGGGATGAACCATGATATGGACGAACATTGCAAAGAGTATCGGACGATCTGGTCATATGATTGGATGCAGGAGAATCAATAAGCCAAGACTTAGAAGAAATAGTACCATTACCTTGGAGCCCTAAGGCTGAAAAGGCTGACATAATCATCTGCTGGACCATTTCAGGAGTAAGAACAGCTGATCCGACCGCAGAAGAAGCTGAGGGCATCACTGGAGCAGAAGAGGTGTTCACTGCAGCCTGATAGGCAGTAGCTTGACGATTCTGAGGTCAAATGGGACATTCTTTGATAAAGTGGCCCTGTTTCTTACAGTAGTTGCAAGATTTCTTTGCACAGTTGGCAGCATTATGACCATACTCCTTGCAGCTGAAACACTGAACCTTGCGCATATCCTTACCCTTCCCTTTCCCATGGGCAGCATAGGCTACTGGATTCGGGTTGGAATCTTGCTGGAACGTAGCCTGTATGAGAAGACGCTGCTCCTCGCGAAGTAACTCTCCAAAACAAACATCCAAAGATGGAGAAGGATCCCGATTCATTAAATTTGAGTGAATAACCT